>NW_020943070.1:7937522-7939409 GCF_900497805.2 Vombatus ursinus | reverse complement strand
TTAATTGAGAAGACTTAGCCAGTGTCTAAAAGCCATCTTCATGGCCTGGAAAGGCTGGAATTATACTTGTTCTAACAGGACTAATGGAGTTGGGGGTGGGGGGTGGATGGGGTGGAGCAGGCAATGATAACTGAAGAGAGATACATATTAGGTCTTGATGTTGGACGTGGGTGAACTGCCTTATGGTTTGAACTATCCAGTAGAAGAACAGGTGCCTCTAAAAGAGATGGAGTCCCCTTCATTGGAGGTCCTTGGGCAAAGGCTGGATCACCACTTGTCAGGGATGCTGTAGATGGGACTCTTTTTCAGTTGCAAGTTGGACTTAGGTTCCTTCCAACTGTGAAATTTGGGGACACCGATATAACCTTGGGCCAATCACCTTCCCTCTATTTCCTTATTTTATAAGAGGGTTAGACTAATAATAATAATAATAATAATAATAACTCCTCTTAATAATAATGATAATAACATTTCAGAGTTCCTCACATTTGATATCTCATTTAATTCTCACAATACCCCTGGGAGTTTGTAGGAAACGTGGGCAAGTCAAACATCTGAGTGCCTCAATTTCCTCATCTGTAAAATGGGGATAATAGCACCCACCTCCTGCTTGCTGAGAAGATCAAATGTAATACCACATGTAAAGCGCTCGGACAACCTTATACAAGTGCTAGCGAGCGTTATCATTAAGTGTCTGAGTCTAGATGTGAAATAGGTGACCTCTGGAGTCCTGTCCAGCTCTAAGCTTCATCCTTTGGGAACTCAGGTCTTCCAACTCTAAGCTCATTATTTTTTCTGCTCTATTGTGCTTTCCCACCTTGGATCCTCTTCTACTATCTGCAGGAGGTAGCCTTGCCCCTCCCTCCAGCACTTATGCTTCCCCTTGTTCAAACACCAAAGACTTGGAATGATTCACTCAAACCTCTCCAATGTGCTGGTGGCCTGATTCTTTCTACTCAGAGTCTGTGGCTCTGAAATCACTCAAGTGGGAGGAGGGTGTGGTGTGGTCTCCCAATGAGGAGGCAAGAGGAGCACTTGCCGGCCTCCCATAAGTACCAGCTCAGGAAGCCCACTGGATTGTCCCAAAGAGGGCTTTTTGAAAGTTACAGCAAGACCTCCTAAAGGCAGGAACTGAGAATAGGACTGTTAAAACCTGAAATAAAAGGCTTTTTAATAGATTCTATAAAAAAGGGAATTCAGGCTCAGGGGAAATTCACAGCTCCATTAAGGAATCAAAACTATCAGTGATCTAAGCATGAGGGGTTGGCACAGACTCTAAAGAGGAAGAGAGGAAGGAGAAGGGGGAAAAATCAGCCAATTATATCAATGTCACTAGGAACGTTGAACACAAGAGAAGTTCTGATGAATGCCTTTCCTGTAGGGGAGGTGGGCAGGGGCAGAAAACTTTTGTTTAAGACAGGATGCTGTGTATGGACACATCTGCCCCAAATGGGAGAGGGTTAGTGGGGTGGAGGGCAAAGCTGGCCAATTTTCTTTCCACTGACCTTTGTGCTCTGGTTACAGAGCGAAAGAGAGCAATAGGAGAAATGAGAAAGAGAGAGCAAGAGACAGAGGACAGGAAGATAAAAGATAGACGGATTATAGATAGATCGATGGGAGAGAGGGAGGGAGGGAGGGAGGGGGAGAGAGAGAGAAAGAGAGAGACAGAGAGAGAGATGGAGAGAGAGAGAGACAGAGAGAGAAAGAGACAGAGAGAGAGAGAGAGAGAGAGAGAGAGAGAGAGAGAGAGAGAGAGAGAGAGAGAGACAGTGAGAGAGAGAATGAACCTAGAGGAAAACAAGAGAGAGAGCTGGAAAGAGAGAGAGAGACAGAGAGAGAAAGAGACAGAGAGAGAGAGAAGGAACCTAGAGGAAAACAGGAGGAGGA
>NW_020943070.1:7784474-7937512 GCF_900497805.2 Vombatus ursinus | reverse complement strand
AGAGAGAGAGAGACAGAGAGAGAGAGAATGAACCTAGAGGAAAACAGGAGGAGGAAGAGAGTGGAAGAGAGACAGAGACCCAGGAGACAGAATTGGAGAGAGGAAGAAATAAAGGCAGAGAAAGACATTGAGACAGAGGCATAGAGAAACAGGAAAACAGAGAAACAAGGACAGAGTGACAGAGACAGGAGAGAAGGAAACAGGGAAAGAGAGAAGGGAAGGAAAGGCAAAAAGGAGCAGGGAATAAGAAGATGGGAGCAAGGGGGAGAAGAGAGCAAGAGTGCAAGACAGGAAGGGGGGAACACAAAAAGACAAAGGAGAAAAACGAGAACTTACTCCCTACTCTAGATACACAAAGTCAAGACATTTCCTTTCTCTGAACCTTAGTTTCACTGAATGTAAAATGAGAACATTAGACCACATGCTCCCTGAGGTTCTTGTTAGAATCTGTTCTATATTCTAAAACCTCTCCAAGCTCCAAATCTCTATGGCTTAATGTACAAATGGTTTCTAATGTCCTGTGTTCTAAGGTCCCCTGAATGTCTAACATTCAATATTTTAAGCCCTCTCTCAATTCTGTCATTTTATGGCCTAAAGTCCTACTGAGCTCTGGCATTCTTTATGAGAAAGTTGCTTCCAATCCTGACAAAATGTTCTAACACCCTGGGTCCTATTGTCCTTCCTAAGTGACATTCTGTGCTCTAAGGCCCTTCACTTCTCTGACTTTCTATATTCAAAAGTTTCAACCATTTCTGACATTACATGCTTCTATTTTTCTAGTTTTATTTCCTTAATAAAATTAGCCTCTTGGTGATTCTATAAGATGTAACCTCTTTGAGAACAGGTTTTTTTTTTTTTCATTTTTTGGTCTTCATGTCCCTGGCACTTAGCATGGTGTTCAAGAACAAGATATCTGGATGGAGAAACAGAAAGTAGCATGTGCCAGACAAAATAAATCAGTCCCATCACTGCGTTGGCCACCATTTCCCTTCCTTCTCAGATGGAGACAGTCCAAGACACTGAATCCAAGGGCCTTAGAAACAACAGTGACCCCCATCCCCAAATTCCCAGACCTTCTTCCAGCCCAGCCCACACTGTCATCCTTGAATGGAGAAATCATTGTTGAAAGGGGGGCTACCTTTTTCATCACCACCAGTGAAAGCTGTTGACTAATTGCCACCAAAAGTCAGATAGGCACAGGAGCTCTGAGAGTGGCAGCCCATCTCAGGCCATGGGTCCTGCTCCCAGCCCAGTCCTCACACTCATCATCCAAGTGATCAACTCCTGTGGAGAAAGGGCTGCACATGCCCATCAACTGCTAACCAACTGCCACACACAGGGCAGACAAACCAGCCCAGATGAAGCAGCAAGATACTCTGAGAGAGAGAGACAGAGACAGAGAGAGAGAGAGAGAGAGAGAGAGAGAGAGAGAGAGAGAGAGAGAAGAGAGACAGACAGGCAGACAGACAGACAGAGACAGGAGGCAGTACGTGCCAAGCAAGTCAAATCACCACCAGCACCTTGACCACCATCTCCCCTCAGCTCCCGATGGAGAAAGCCCATGTCCCTGAACCCAAGAGACTGTAGAATAGAAATGTGTTCCATCTACTGCTCACAGCCATCACCCTGGAAAGCAATCTTTGTGGAGATGGAGCCTGGCAACCACTCCTGCAGTTGCTACAACCATAACTACTGAGGACCCAGAAAAGAAAGTTCTTGCCACCATTGTCCTTGGCACCGTCCAGTGGTTCAACAGCAGAAACTGTTATCGTTGTATCAGAGGAAATGACTTTAAAAAGAGACCTGACCACTTGTTTTGCTGCTATACCCTAACAACCCTGGGACCTTTCCTTCTGACTTGAAGCAGGCACCTTCCACATGTGTGGTCTCTCCCATTAGAATGTGAACTTCCTGAGGACAGGGACTGCATGACTTTTCTATTTGTATTTCCAATGATTAACACTCTGCTTTGCACATAGTAAGCACTTGCAAAAAAAAAAAAAACCTTATACATTCATTCACATAGCAAGTAAAGATTAAGAATCATTATTCTCTGTTGGTAATACTTTGAATTTCCCTCTACATCTGTTTGTGAGCTCTCTTAAGGCAGGTTGGGTATTATCAATTAGAATCTACCATGGTAACTCTAGCATTTATCATGTTCCTTTTTATAGTGGGGAGAAGATTACTTCATAAAATAATTGGGGCATTAGATATAAACCCAAGCAAGAGTGAATCATTACACTTTAGCCCTCTATTACCTCAGCTCCTCAGATTTATGTTTTCCCTGTCAATGTGCTGACCTTGGAATACACACTTTACTTGCTCTCCCTCACAAAACAAAACAAAACAAAACAAAACAAAACAAAACAAAACACTGGGATCCAAACTCTTGGGAAAGATCTACCTAGGCAAACCCCCAGGGCAATGACCAGAATGGGGAGAAATTCCAGGTAGCATCTCACTGACATAGACACATACGTGATACATGATACTTGTCATCCATGGGAAAATTCAAGTGGATGAAGAGTATTCATTTGCCTGATTGCAACATGTATTTAAAAACACTCTATAGAGTTTGTCTTTCAGTATGTATGTGGGGGGACGGGCAGTGCAGATGGACAGAGGTTGAGGCAAGAGTTGAATAGGAGGATGAAAAGATGGCTGAGTGGTCTGTGGGAAACTTCAAAACTTCTTTACTGAGATCCCCCCACTCCTCATGAAAACAAAGGGCCATTTAAAAAAAAATACGGGGGGCGGAGTCAAGATGGCAGAGGGAAAGCAGTGACTTATTAGAGCTCTCCCCCAAACCCCTCCAAATACCTATAAAAAATGGTTCTAAACAAATTCTAAAGCAGCAGAACCCACAAAAAAACAGAGTAAAACAAATTTCCAGCCCAAGACAACCTGGATGGTTGATCAGAATGGTATATCGCGCCAGGCTGGGAGAGGAGCATAGTTCGGCTTGGGCGTGCAGGCCGCAGCGACCCTGGAGCAGGCCTCAGAGGACTGAATCACAGGCAGCTGTGGCGGTTTCCCTACTTCTCAATCCACGAATGCCAAGGACAACTTAGAAGGTCAGTGGGAAAAGTCTGTGTCTGCGGTGAGAGAAGAAGCTAGGTCTCAGTCGCAAGTCCTGAGCGTGGCCTCTGGGGCAGCGGCTGCCTCCTGAGCTTTCAGCCCACAGACTAAGGGGGAATCTAGTGGCTGATCAGAGGGGGATTGCAAGGATCTCTTTGCCAGGGCTGAGGCAGGAATCTCTTGCTTTACCTGTGCTTGGATCTGGGTCACAGTTCTGAGAGGCAGTCATAGGGCCAGGAGGAGTGCTGGCATAGTGGAGCTTGTAGTGGCTGTGGAGAGGAAACACCTGGCCCCTTATCATACCACCTTGGAAGAACTGAAAATTTACAGGTCCCTAGAAGTACCTCTGAAAACAGCTGTACAAACCCCCAAAGTGTGGGACAGTACATTCTCCACATTGGAAACAGACTCTTACCTTAACAAGAGTTTAAAACTCAAGTAATTGGTTGGGATCATGAGCAAGTAGTGCAAAAAGAGTCAGACTATATTATCTTACTTTGGTGACAAAGAAGATCAAAACATAAAACCAGAAGAAGAAAACAAAGTCAAAGCTCCTACATCCAAAGCCTCCAAGAAGAATATGAATCAGTCCCAAGCCTTGGAAGAGCTCAAAAGGGATTTTGAGAAGCAAGTAAGAGAAGTAGAGGAAAAACTGGGAAGAGAAATGAGAGTGATGCAAGAAAATCATGAAAAGCAAGTTAACAGCTTGCTAAAGGAGACCCAAAAAATACTGAAGAAAATAACACCTTAAAAAATAGCCTAAGCCAAATGGCAAAAGAGGTCCTAAAAGCCAATGAGGAGAAGAATGCCCTAAAAAGCAAAATTGACCAAATGGAAAAGGAAGTCCAAAAGATTACTGAAGAAAATACTTCCTTAAAAATTAGAATAGAGCAATTGGAAGCTAGTGACTTTATGAGAAATCAAGACACTGTAAAACAAATCCAAAAGAATGAAAAATTAGAAAACAATGTGAAATATCTCATTGGAAAAACAACTGTTCTGGAAAATAGATCCAGGAGAGAGAATTTAAAAATTATTGGACTATCTGAAAGCCATGATCAAAAAAAGAGCCTAGACATCATCTTTCAAGAAATTATCAAGGAAAACTGCCCTGATATTTTAGAACCAGAAGGCAAAATAGAAATGGAAAGAATCTACCCATATCCTCCTGAAAGAGATCCCCAAAGGAAAACTCCTAGGAATATTGTAGCCAAATTCCAGAGTTCCCAGGTCAAGGAGAAAATATTACAAGCATCCAGAAAGAAACAATTCAAGTACTGTGGAAACACAATCAGGATAACACAAGATTTAGCAGCTTCTACATTAAGGAACCACAGGGCATGGAATATAATATTCCAGAGGGCAAAGGAGATAGGATTACAACCAAGAATCACCTACCTAGCAAAACTGAGTATAATTCTTCAGGGGAAAAAATGGTCATTCAGTGAAATAGAGGACTTTCAAGCATTCTTGATGAAAAGACCAGAGCTGAATAGAAAATTTGACTTTCAAATACAATACTCAAGTGGAACATGAAGAGGTAAACAGGAAAGAGAAATCATAAGAGACTTATTAAGGTTGAACTGTTTACATTCCTGCATGGAAAGATGATATTTGCAACTTATGAGACCTTTGTCAGTATTAGGGTAGTTGGAGGGAAAAAATTATATGTATATAGATAGATAGATAGATAGATAGATAGATAGATAGATAGATAGATAGATAGATAAAGGACACAGGGTGAGTTGAAGATGAAGGGGTTATATTTGGAGAATAAAATTAAGGGGTGAAAGAGGATTATACTAGGAGAAGGAGAAAGGGAAAGGTAGAATGGGGTAAATTATCTCACAAAAAAACAGAAAAGAAAAAACTCTTACAGTGGAGGGGAAATGGGGAAAGGTGAGAGGGAATGAGTGAATCTTATTCTCATAGAATTTGACTTAAGGAGGGAATAACGTACACACTCAATTGGGTATGGAAATCTGTCTTACTCTACAGGAAAATAGGAGGGGAAGGGGACAAGAGAGTAGGGGGATGATAGAGAGGACAGCAGATTGGGAAAGGGAGTAATCAGAAGCAAATACTTCTGAGGAGGGACAGGGTCAAAAGAAAGAACAGAATAAATGGGGGGGGCAGGATAGGATTAAATGAAATAGAGTTAGTTTTTCACAGCATGTCTACTATGGAAGTGTTTTGCATAACTGCACATATATAACCTATATTGAGTTGCTTGCCTTTTCAATGAGGGTGGGTGGGAGAGAGGAAGGGAGAAAATTTGGAACCCAAAGTTTTAAAAACACATGTTAAAAAAAATGTTTTCACATGCAACTGGGAAATAAGAAATATAGAAAATGGGGTACAGAAATCTATCCTGCCCTACAGGAAAATAGAAGGGGAAGGGGGGTAGAGATATCAGGGAAAGCAGACTAGGGGAAGGGGTATTCAGAATGCATGCCATCTTGGGATGGGGGGAGGAGTGAGATGGTGTGAAAATTTGGAACTCAAAATCTTGTGGAAGTAAATGTTGAAAACTAAAAATAAAAGAAAAGAATAAAAAAAATGCAGATGGATAAAGTAGGTACTTCATGTGAGCCACAGATTAGAAGAGGAGATTTCAGTTTTACTGACTGTGTTACTTGAGCATATACGTGAGTGTTACACCTGTGCCCTACCCTAAAAACCCTGAGTGGCATTTAATAGGGAGTGTAGGATTCAGTTGGAGGTTAAGAATGAGCTGGGGAGAGTTGCCTTTAATTAAGCTGGCCTTGCCAATTACTGTGTTTTGTCCATAGCAGACACTCAATAAATGTTTGCTTATTATCAAAAAAAAAATACCCACACTCTGTTGGTGTTGCCATGTGACAATGAGAGAAGGAATACCTCTAAAAATTTTTTTAATGATTATGCCAAAGAGGACAATGGGGAGGTGAATGTTGGGTGTCATCAGGCTGGCCAATTAAGTACTCTACAGAACAAAATTAAAAGATACTTGGGATATTAAGAAAAAAAGGGATTATATTTTTTAGCCTAAGATCTAGTTAAGTTGATAATGGAGTAAAGTTTAGAGTGGAGGGTTATCTTTTTATACTTAGGTGTTCCACTTCTTTCAAGTCTCATCACACATTGTCTGTCTCTGTTTCTCTCCATATGTACACATACATACATACATACATACATATACACACACAGATATGTGTATATGCATATATACATACATATATATGGTATATTATATGTGTGTGTGTATATATATGTATGTATATATATATATATACACACATACACACATATGTTTGGCTCAATCATATTCTTTTAACCTACTGCTCCCCTTAATAATAAAGTTTATCCTCTGGGAACATGCATTGCCCTATAAAAGGCAGCACAATCTAGTGCATAGGAGGGATTAACAAGTCTCTAGCACAGGGCTCCTTAACCTTTTTTGCTTCATGATCTCCTTTGACAATCTGATAAAGGCTGTGGACCATTCTCATAATAATGGCTTTAAATGAAAAAAAAAATACAATAGGATTATAAAAGAAACAATTTGTATTCAAATATAGTTATCTATCTATCTATCTACCTATCTATCTATCTATCTATTCATCTATCTACAAGTTCATGGATCCCCAAGTTAAGAACCTCTGCTCTAGTGATATTGGCCAACCAATGCCAACCTAGTTAAAAATGGTAAATGATGATCTAATTAATAGCACAAAGTAAACAAATGCAATAGCAGGCAAAATACATTTCTAAAGATTCTCCGGGCCTCTCCACCCCTCAAGTACCTTCATTCTTTGACCTCATAAGACAAGAGCAACAATGTTCCATACAACTATTAGTTGTATACAAATAGATCACAGCACACTATCTATGGTAGACTGTTAATCTCAGACTGGCTTGCCCCAACCACTGACCAGGCCTTTGGACCACCCTCTCCCACCATTTGGTGGTGTATGCTAGGATAATAAAATTGTGCACAGATTCAGAGCTGGAAGGGACTTTGGAGATCACTCACTCCAAAACTTCTTCCCAACGCCATTTTAAAGATAATGAAACTGAGTCCCAGAGAAGCTAAATGAAGGTCCCTGGGGTAATAAGTGGTAGATCTGGATTTAAACTAGGAATCCTCTGATTTTAAATCCCCTACTCTGTTGACATGATCTATGTCTATCTTTCCTTTCATCTCCTTTTTGATTAAAAAAACAAAGATTAATTCAAGTATTAGCATAATCCAAATATCATTAATTAGGTGAATCTCTATCTTCTTTGAGAAACACAACATAAAAAACAGGACAATGAATACTGGACCCATCCCCTGCTTGGATTATCATGGATAACAGAAAACTGGCCCAATCTTCATTGTGAATGCCTTGAGTGTTTTGGGGGCTACTCTGTCCTCTCAAGAAAAATCACTCTTACCTTTGAATTTGTGGAACACAGCCCAGAGCTCGGCGATGTCGGTGGCAAAGGTGATGTCTGTGTCCAGGACGATGACTCGCTCCAGGTTGGCGGGAAGGGTCTTGGTCAGAACCAGCTTCATCAGGCCATATATCCCAGAGTAGTGTTTGTTGGGGATCCAGGAGACCTCCGACTGAATGAAAGGAGACAGAGGAAATGAAAAAGGGAAGGAGAACTCATTAGCTAGTAAACATCTGATCCATAAAGATGCCTGGATCTAGGGCTCAGTGAAGTCAAGTTAGATTTATTTTCAAATTTTAGATTCATTTGAAATGTGTTATATTATGGTAACACTCCTTTTGGGACTCTAAGCTCTGTCAAGGAGAAACTGTGGGATATGTCAATCAATTAAAAAACCAACTGTGTGCCAGACACTGCTCTAGGCACAGGGGATAGAAATAAAAAGAAGGAAACATAACTTCTACTCCCAAGTAACTTACATTCCATTGGAGGAAGGAGGAGAAAAAAAGTACATATATAGAAATACACAGTGCATATACGAACAGTATGTGAACATATACATATGTTATATACATATCCATATGTATGTATGTATATATATACATACAATATATATGTAAATTATAGAGGAGAGATAGAAAAGAAAGAAAGATGGGGAAAGAGAAGAAAAACGAAGAGCCGGAGCAGGAACAGGAAGAGAAGGAGGAACAGGAGCAGGAGGAAGAAGAGGAGGAAGGAGAGGAGGAGGAGGAGAAGGAGGATGAAGAAGAAGTCAAGGACAAGGAGGACAAGGATGAGGAGGAGAAGAAAAAGGAGGAGAATACACATCCAGAGATACTACACGCACACATACTCAGCACACACCACGTGCATGCCCACACCCTTACACACATGCACAATTTCTAACGGACGTTTGGAAACAAACTATGCCCAGAGTGAATCAAAAGTTTGCAAAGCACCTTAGATGGGTTATTTCATTTGATCTTCACAATAGGAAGGCAGTGATGGGAATTACTCTTCACATTTTCCAGATGAAGAGACAGGGGATGAGAGATGGGAAGTGACTTGCTTCTGGTGACTCATGGGCATCAAAGGTGGGTATTCAAACCCAAATCGTTCCTGACTCCATGTCCCTGGTCTTCACACGACACCACAGGCATATGGTGCGTTGCTGTGTTTCATATTTCCATGATCCTCTTATCTGTTTCCCCATGTCTTTTCCTTGTCATCAAAGGTCCTAGTAAGCATTATTCCATCTGCTCCATTCAACAAAATTCATTATGATTCTATAACCCCTTTTGTTGTTTAGAGGAAGGTAGGATTTGTAATCAGGAGATGTGCTTCCCAGCCCTGGCTCTGCTGCTTAACGTCTATGGGACCCTGGGGGAGATCTTCTATCTCTTAGGGTCTCATTTTCCACGTCTATGAAGTGAGGGGCAGGAAGAGCCGGCAAAGTGATCTCTAAGGCTGCTATTGATTTGGAATGTGATTTTATGGTTCCATAAGTCTATGGATATGTATTTGGGGTGCTGCTAGTTTCAGCAGAGGGCAGCAGAAAGCCAACAGAAGAAGAATCTGGATACTGACCAGTCTAGGATACCTGCTAAAACCCCAGGAAGGGGGATGGCAGAAAAGCAGAAGCCAGCAACACTTGCAGGACCTTGGTTCAACTTCTGACCTTCCCTCAAAGCCAAGCAAGGATTATGCATACAGGTGGCACTGAAGAGCTATTTCTCAAAATGAATGGATGGCTAATGTAAGGATAAATCACAGGATGACAGATTTAGAGCCAGAATGGACTTTCAAGGTGCTGAATCCAATTCCTTCATTTTACAAAGCAGCAGATGGGGGTTCTTGGAGCTTAAATGACTTGTCCATCTACACACCTGGAAGCTGATAATCTAGATGTGGGGGTGTTAGATAAAGTCAGGTTACTAAAACACACAATTTGAATAGGAACATCAGAGTTGTAGTGGAGTGTTGGGTAAATTACTTTGCATTGTGTATTTATTGATCTGTGTAAATGCTGCCCCTCCCCTCCTCCTTCCAATAGATTATAAGGTCCCAGAGGGCAGGACCAGGAGGTGTCCAAAACAGGACTTGAACCCAGGTCTTCCTGGCCTAACAGAGGATTTTTTATACAATTATTGTCCCTGAAAGCACTGGCCTCTGGAACTCAACTCAGGTCTTTTCTCCACAGAGAATCTTCTCCTGCCCAGGACTGGCATTCAGTAGGTAGGCTGTAAGGCTCTCTTATTCCACCAGCCCTTTGATTAACTTATTTATCTATTTTTGTTGCTGTCAGAGAAGAGGAGCTTAATGAAACCTGAACACAGAGTATTCCATTAAGCCCCCTAATTAGGAGGTCCAAATGATTTGGATTTATTTTAACACATATATAAGGCACTCTGCTAAATGGAAAGAAGTATGAATAAATGAAAATAAATTCATTTCAATATGAGCTGAAGCACGAACATCCTCCCTAATTTGTCTCCCAATCAGTTAAGTCAGATCGTTAAGTTAAAGTAAAAGAAATGGTGGAGAGTTTATGTTTACAGAGAAAAAAAAAAGGAACATGTAGCAACTTAGGCCCTTTTCGGTAAAGCGATATAGAAAGAACTGCAAAATCTCAGAGGTCCAAGGAACTCCCAGGCCAGCTAGGCCCACCTCTGCTTCAAAAGGAACCCCTTCTCAACATGTTGGAAAAGTGGTTATCCAGACTTTGCTTGAAATCCACCAGTGATGGGGAACTCACTACCAACCCAATCCAGCAAGCATTTATGATGCACCTACTATGTTCCTGGCACTGGGCTAGGGGATGCAAAAATAATAAATGGTCTCTACCCTCAAAGGCCTTGTGTTCTGCACAGATAAGTTCCAGTGGGAGGGAAGAGGAGAACTAAGTGAATCAGGAAAGGCTTCCTGTATGAGGTGACATGTATATGAGCAAAGTCATAAAGAAAGCTGGGAGTTCTAAGAAACAGAAATGAGGGGAAGGGAACAAGTGTTTATTATGTGCCAGGCACTTTGTAAAGATTGACTCATTTGATCCTCACAAAAACCCTGGGAGGTAGCTCCAATTATTGTTCCCATTTTACATATAAAAAAAAAAACTGAGGTGGATAGTGGTTAATTGACTAGCCCAGGGTCACACAGATAGGAAGTGTCTGAGACTGGACTTGAACTCAGGTCTTTATCCACTGCACAAACTGGGAATCCAGCCCAAATCTGCCATTTTACAGACAAGCAAAAAGAGGCCCAGGACCTTGCTGAAGGTTTTATAGATAGAAAATTAACTTAGAGGCCATCTAGTGCTCATTTGAACCCAGGTCCTCTGATTCCAGAAGCTCAGCAGATGGTGTGCTGGGCCTGGAGTCAGGGAGACCTGAGTTCAAATCTGGCCTTAGACAATTAACCCAATTTACCTCAGTTTCCTCATCTATAAAACAAGCTAGAGAAGGAAATGGCAAACCACTCTATATATTTTCCAAGAAAGCCCCAAATGGGGGTCATGAAGAGTCAGACACAACTGAATGCCTGAACAACCTGATTCCATTTCGAGCTTTTTTTTCTCCTGTGTCCCAATACCTTTGTTCCAACACTTTCATTTTATATGTGAAAGATATTAAGGCCAAGAGCTGTAACTCTTTCATTCCTCTTGGAGCTCTACCCCTGACGCTCTGAAGTTCTCTCTCTCCCCTACTCCCCACCACCCTGGATGATCACGCTGCCCCTGTGACTCCTCCCAGCTCTGATAGATGTTTTATATTCTAAGGCCCCTCCTATCTCTGACATTCTAAGATTTTATGAATGAACACTCCACTCTTTATTAATATATCAGAAAAGGCACATATACTTAGAATAGTTTTTAAAACTACAATTCTTTAAAGAAACAGAGTATTATCCCAGCTGATGACTATTAAGGAGTACAAATGGTCATCATTAGTAAAAGGCAGCCATGGGTAAGAATACAACTATTGTCATCTTAGGATGATTCATCATAAACCAGAGATGCTGACGCAGGACCAGGGCAGGTGAAGAGCCAAGGCTTCATTGATCTAGAAGAGTCTCCTTATCTCAGCTACCAGCACCATGCACTCTATAGAGGCCTGCTGTCTGATCTAAAGAGAGCTGAACGTGGTACCACTGGCTGTGCAGGGGCTTTTAATTCTGGGCCCTCACAAGCCACTCTGAAGCATATCTAGAGCTCAGCTGCCCCTGAAAAAGGCTTCTGGGGAAATCTGCATCCCTTCCCGCTTAGGTGGTGGTTCAGAAGCTGCAAGAACAGGCTTGATCTGTCCCCATAATCCAATACACCAACAATGGAGGTGTTAACGAGCATTAACAATGCCCTCACAAGCCAATCTTCCAGTAACTATGGCACCTTCTCTTTTCATTATAAAGAAAAGAGTGTTTGGTCCCATAAAACCAGGACTCTCAGGTCTTCTATTGTATTATCCAATAATAGGTATTTCCATTCCTCCCAACTATCCGTTTCTCCCACTATCTTCAGCCTCAACTCTCAACAGATGACAATATCCCATTTAACTTAGAAAGTCAGAGGATCACAGATTCAGTCAGAAGGGACCTCTGAGGTTATCTAGTCCTTCAGTTAGTCATTTCAGTCATGTCCAACCCTTCGTGACCCCCATCTGGGGTGTTCTTGGCAGAGATACTGGAGTGGTTTGTCATTTCCTTCTCTAACTCATTTTACAGATGAGGAAACTGAGGCAAACAGGGTTAAATGACTTGCCCAGGGTCACCTAGCTAGTAAACGTCTGAGGCCAGATTTGAACTCAGGAAGATGAATCTTCCTAACTCTAAGACCAGTACTTTGTGCACTATGGTGGTACCTAGATGTGCCATTATCTGGTCCTTTTTAGATAAGGAAATTGAGGAGCAAAGAATACCTAAATTCATACAGAGAATATCTGCAGAGCTAAGAGTTAAACCCAGGTCTGCTGGCTCCAAATCATAGGATTATTGCTCATGGAATCACAGTTGGACCTTAGAGGACATCTAGTCAAAACCTGGAAAGGATAAGTGACTTGATCAAGGCGATACAAGTAGCAATTGACAGAGATGGGATTATAGCCAAGATCTACCAGGACCTCTGCTTCCAAAGCCAGAGCCCTCTTCCCTGAAAACATACAGCCTAATTTAAAAAGAAACAATTAAAGAGGTTTATTGGGTCTTCACTCTGGGTGTAAAGCTCTTGGAGTTGTTAGGTAGCCTAGAATTCATCGAGTCTAATTCCCCCATTGTAGAGATAGAAAAATAGAGGCTGAGAGAGATTAAGTGACTTGTCCAAGGTCACCTAGGCAATAGGTGCAAGATCTGGGTTTTAAACTCAAGTCTTCTGATTCTAAATCTGGTTCCCTTTCTACAATTGAATCACGAAATAGGTTGATTTTCTATGTTGGTTTATAGGTATTTGGGCTGAAAAGGAATAGGCTTTAGCTGGATAGATGTGACCTATAGGTATTGGGAGATCAAGATATAGGCTGAGCACCCTCATCCCTCACTGAATGGTGGTTCATGAAATTCTGTCCTGTTCCTCTGAATCCTGAAGAACAGCTTCGACAAGTCTACTGTACGCTCACAAAAAATGTAGCTGACTCTGGGTCATGCTTTGGGACAGCTGGGGAGAGGGCACTGGACTTGCGGTCAGGAAGACCTGCATTCAAATCCTGTCTCAGACACTTGGCGGTTTTACGTCTCTCAATTTCAGTTTCATCATCTATAAGAGGAGATGGCTGCATCTGATCGTCTATGAGGTCCTTTCCAGCTCTAAGCCTGTGATCTCATGACCTGGTTAAATGCTGGGTAGAACCACTGGGGTCGAATGCTGGCTAAAGAAATTCCCAGTTTGAATGAGAATCTGAAAAAATATAGGGACTTTGTGGGCTACACGGAGGTCCTACAGCATAGATTCAAGGGTCTTGACAAAAACACTAAATGCAAATGAGACCGTATACTTTGAACAATTGCTGTGTATAGTACCTTGTGCTAGGCACTGAAGAAGATATAAAATTTAGACAAGAGAGCACCCCTGCTCTCAAGGCATTAACAATGTAATAGAGGATTAAAAAAATATTGACCAAGCTAAGATTTTTTCCTCTTCTCTCCTATCTTTAGGTAGAGTCTCCAAAGGGGATCTACCAATTACATCTCACCTGGAGCTTTCTTTAAGGGGATACTGCTGAGCTGGCTGGATGGCATGTCTTAGTCATTGTCTGGTATTGTGGGTTTAGGGGACTTCATTCTTAACTAGAAAAGGCCCCTGCTCCATCCCAGTGACACTTAAGCTGTTTTCTGAAATGTAGAAATATGCAGAAGAATGGGGATTCCCTGCACTTGTGCAAGACAAAAGAAAAAAGGGGGATTAATTGGAAAGTCCCTCATAATACAGCCTCCAGCTATAACCCTTAACTTCAGAAGGCAGCATCAAGCTCTACTTAAGGATGATCTAATCTATCCTCCCTCACAACCCCCAAGCAGGATTTCCCTCTATAAAACAGATGACTGGTAGCTAATCAGCTTCTGTGTGAACACATCCAGTGACAGGGAACTCACCCCCTTATGAGGCAGCCATTTCATCCTCGGGCTTGACTTTGTGTCAGAAATGTCTTTCTTATGTTAATTCTAAATCCACCTCCCTGATATACTCAACAAAGGGCTTCACTATAGGATAAGTTAAGTCTCCTTTTCCATGTCAATACTCCAAGCCCTGTTCTATCAGCTTTTACCAAGAGCTGTACAGATGTGGTCATTTAGAGTTTCCTGCACAGATGGGTATTCACATAAGAGATTCATGGAGGAAAGAGAGTCAGGAAGATGTAGGGGAAAGTCCTATTAGTTATTAGTTGTGTGACTCCAGTCATTTCATCCCTTTGAGCCTTGGGCAGTCCTCCACAGAATCACAAGCCCTTGCATATGGACATGTCCTATTGAATTCTTCCCCTCTATCTTCCTCTCTCCTAAAAAATGAATTTGAAAATTGCCACAGAAACCGGGTGTGTCTAGTCTAAAAGGAAGCTTTAAAATTCCCATAGACAGAAACAATTTGCAATAGAAAAATCCTACTTTTCCTTGCTAAGTAATTTTAAGAAGAGTGAGATCTGGTCTTCCATGTACATATTTTGGAGAGGGGAAAACTTCTTTGAACATTAAGGGAAATGTCCCAGTGTGGGAAGCTGTTATACTGAACCACTCTGTACCAGATAGACATTGAGTTGAGATTAGGGCTTGGAGCATTTTCAGAGACTAGATTCTGAATTTAAATTCAATTCATGACGTCATAGCTTCATAGGGGAAAAAGACATCAGAGGGCGTCTAGTCTAACCTTCTCATTTTATACATGAGGAAACTGAAGCCCAGTGAGATGGAATGACTTGTCAAAGGTCACCCAGATGGTAATTGTCAGAGGTTGGGTTTGAAGCCAGCTCTCCTTCTTCCAGTGCCAGGGCTCTATTCCCCACACTAACACAAAGATTTACGAAGTATCCAGTCTGAGCAGATTATGATGCCAGGCACTAGGAATATTCATTCCCCACTCCAAAAAAAAAAAGGTCATTTTCCCCAAGTAATGTACATCTGTTGGGGGATGGCAACATGGGTACAAGAGAGGACATATATTGTTTATAATAAGCAATGCAAAGTAATTTCTTTTTTTTTCTTTTTTTTTAGGCAATTGGGGTTAAGTGACTTGCCCAGGGTCACACAGCTAGTAAGTGTCAAGTGGTTGATCTGAGGCCACATTTGAACTCAAGTCCTCCTGACTTCAGGGCTGGTACTCTATCCACGGCACCACCAAGCTGCCCCCAAAGTAATTTCAAGGAGAAAATATTAATAACTAAGATGGGTTCTGAGAATGAGGAATAGCCTCATGTAGACAGTGGCATTTGCACTGTACCTTGAATTGACCTAGGGAGTCTAAGAGGTAGGCATGAGCAGTGAGTGGGTACCAGGCATGGACCATGCCTATGCAAGGGCATAGAGCGAGGTATGCAGCCTGTCACCTAAGCAGGATGTTGGCCAGTATGGGATCCACAAGTATTCCTCCTCCAAATGTGCTGAATTTATTGCTCAAAACAGACTTCTGACTCATGCCAACCGTTTTTTTTTTTCTATAGATTACAAATCACTTTGACACTTTATTTGCCTAAAAGAAAATGTCCTAGTTAAGGAAGGCTTGAGAATCATTTCCCTTTTATTTTGTAGCTGGCTAGTCTCCTTGGCAACCAAAATACTCAGAACATCAGTGGAGAAGAAGAAGACAGGTAGCCGGTGGAGAGACAGAGACATTGGAGGGGGCCAAAGAGGAGATAGATGAAATGTTAATAATAGCTTATGATTTTATAACTCTTTACATTTCGGATTTTGAAGTCTTTTCCTTAAAGATCTCACTTAGACGTCACCAGCCCTGTCTTCTCTGACTTGAACCACTTGGTGAAAATCAAAAAATCTCAAATTCAGAGTTAAAAGGCACCTCAAGACGTTGTAGACTTATAAATGGAAGGGGACTTGGAGTCCTTAGTTTAATCTCTCTCCCTTTCTCCATTTTGCAGATGAAAAAAAATGAAACCAGAAGTGAAGGTACTGGCCTAAGGTCATACAACTAGGCCTTGGCATCAAGCGTGGTGCTGGGCATAGAGTAGGTGGATGCTTAATCAAAGTGCTGGTTTGTCGATGATATAATTTCTCTCTCTTTCATTTAACAGAGGAGTGACTGCTTCATTGTTATCTCCATCTCCCTAGCACTTACCCTAATGACTTGTCTGGATCTGTGTTTTTATCTGTTTAAGCATATCCAGGTGGAATTCCACAAGATATTATTATCCAGGTATGGAATCCCACCCACCAAGGCAGACAGAAAACTGTTATACAATTTATAATCTTGGGAAAATTACCCTGAGGTGCTAAGAGGTTAAGTGACTTATCCAGGACCACACAGATTACATGTATCAGAAGCAGGACAAGAGAACCCAGATCTTATATCATAGAATCATGAATTTAGAGCTAGCAGGGGCCTTTGAGGTTACCCATTTGGAAGCTCTTACATTACAGATGAGACTCAGACAGATGAAGATACTTGTCTAGGGCCATCTAGGCAGCTGGGGTCAGAAGTGGGATTGAATCTGGGCCCTGCCAGGCTCCAAGTCCCATTCTCTGTATGTTAGGACACGCTGCCTCTCCAAAGACCCTATTTCTCTGGAAACAACCATTTTGATGACTGCCAGAGAAAGAAGGAAGAAAAATGTATTTGCTGCAGGCAAGGAGTCCTTCAGGCTTTCCTGTGTCTTTTCAGCAGTTTATGACTTCTTGGAAACAATAAGGACCTCTAGTCCCTTGGCTTATTAAAGTGGATCACACAGGCTCAATAAAAGCGGTGTTATCTCATCTACAGTGAAATGTTAAAGCCACAAGGAATGAATGAACAAGACCCATTTTACATTTAATTTCCTTGCAGATTAAAACCCAAGCACATGGATGCCTTCCATATACATGAACTGTAGAGCTAGATCCCCAGAGCTAATCTTTAAGTGGGCAGCCATCACCAATTATCCTCAATCAGTATTTATTTCAAAGACACAGTCCATATAAGTCGAATGAGTCTGCTTCAAGTATCCAGGCACTTAGGGACTCGTTTAAAAAGCATCTCACACAAAGATAAATAATTCCAAATTATGACCGAGGTGATGCTAATATTCTTGTGGCATTGAGGAAGGGCTACCAGGGATCAGAGCCAGGAAAACTATGTCCAAATCTTGGGTTTCTTTGCCATCACCTAGCTGTGTGACCTTGGACAAGTCACTGCCCTTCTGGGAGTACCGGTTTCCTTATCTGTCCCATGAAGGGCATTGGGTAAGACGATCCCCCTTATCTGTAACATTCTCTGAATCAGATGGGATTTTCTATATCAGATTTTCTATCATCTATCAGTTCCTATCAAACTGTTTCCTTTATCCCATTTCACTGAAAGAAACATGGACATATTTTATCTTGTCAGGCTTGGATGGAGGGGAAGGTAGAACATTTCAGATTGGCCAGAAATACATTTGTGCTTCATCGATTAATGAATGGACATTTATTAAGTGTCTTAACAATAACAGTAGCTAGCATTCATATGGTGCACTACATTTAAAATACTTTACAAATTTAATCTCTTTTTATCCTTACAACAACCCTGAGAGGTAATTGCTATTTTTATCTCATTTTGCAGATAAGGAAACTGAGGCTAGACAATGTTAAATGGTAACATAGCTAGGAACTGAGCTTTGGCTAGAAATTTAAAGTTGGGAAGAGGGAAAGGTTGGGTAGGAAAGATAATGAGTTCAGTTTCGAACGTTTTGAGTTTAAGATGCTTACGAGACATCTAGTTTGAGATGTTTTGTAAGATGGGAGGTCATCAGACTGCTTAGGGCTGGATAAGTGGATCTGAGAATCATCAGTATAGAGAGAATTGAATTCATGGGAGCTAATATGATCACCCAGAGAAATAGTATAGAGAGGAGGAGAAAGTGAAGGGGAGAGTTCTGGGGAGAGGAGAGAACACTCATGGTGAATGGGTATGATCTGGATGAAGACCCAGCAAAGGAGACTGAGTCAGATGGGTAGCAGGAGAACCAGGAGAGAGGGGTGTCCTGGAAACTTAAAGAGAAGAGAGTGTCAAGAAAGAGAGGATGATGAACAGGGTCAAACAGTGACCAGGGAGGTTAAGAAGAATGGAAAATAAAACCTAAACCTGCAGTTAGGTAACAACCACCGTACTTACTTGTGACCTTAGGAACTTTGGCCTCTTTGCCTCAGTTTACTCATTTCAAAAATGGGTATAGTAACAACACTGACCTTCCAGGGTTGTTATGAGGACCAAATGATACTAGCACTAATAATCACTAGCATTTACTTTAAGTTTTACAAATCAATTTACATGTTATCTCATTAAAATAATTATCTCATCAAAATGAGATGTAACAGGAAAAGTGCTTTGCAAACCTTAAAGCTTTAAAGCTAGCTATTATTACTATTTTAATATTATTGTTAAAAACTTGTCTAGGATCACATAGCATTAGACTCTAAGTTCCTAGAGGGCAGGCACCATTTTGCTTGCAATTGTATTCTTGAGATTTAGCATAGTGCCTGGTTCTGAGGAAGATAAGGGCACGATAAACATTTTTAACACTCATTCGTTCAATCGTCAAAAGCAGTATTTGAACTCAGATATTCCTGCATGAGGGAAAATAGAAGGCAAGGGAAACATTTAAATATGAAGTAACAATAACTACAGATATATGAGAGGCACAGTACTGATGGGTGGGCGGAGAAATAGAATATTGCAAAGGAGAAAGAGGAAAGATGTACCCCAGCCTTCACGTTGGGATATTTGAGGTCATACTGTCTGTTTAGGGCAAATATATTAAACACATCAACTTCAAGGGGCCCACAACACTCCCGAAGGAGGCTGAACCAGACGAAAATATAATTTGGAAATATTTAATAAAACAAAAATATAGGAAAACATGGATAATGTTACACTTGGTTTTCTAACCAATGTGCCCATGGGGATCCTTATGTATGGTATAGTGACCCTCATTTCTATGCAAGTTTGATGCCACTGGTTTGGGGGAGACAAGATCACCTTGGACTGAAGCAATTGGGGAGATCATGGTGGTTGAGTATGGTCTTGAAGAATGCTGGTGATGGCGGGTCAGAAGAGCGTGGAGAGATGGAAATCAGGGAAGGGGCAGGAGGGGGGCTTTGCACATTGTAGGAAGAGCTGAAGAAAAAAAAATCACAGAGGCTGGAAAGAGTTGGGTGAGTTGTAGGGATGGTGAGCTGGCCAGTTCTTCTAGGAGGGATGCATGTGCATGCCTGTGTTTGGGTGTCTATTGGTGTGCAGATGTGAGTGTGTAAGTTTATGTGCACGTGTGTATACACATGTATGTGTATTTTGTGAGTGTGTCTGCATGTGTGTTTGTTTGCATATGTGTGTGAATACTACATCCTGTAAGAACTGCCCAACAGGATTGGTGCTTCCTAAGAAAGCCTGCATTGAACACCAGCCCCAGGCTACAGGAACAGAGAGCAATATGCTGCCAGTAAATCAGAGGAAAATATTCTTTGCTTTTTTTTTTTTCAAGACCATCACTTTACTCTACAGTCATAAAACAACCTGAAATTACCACTCGAACAATGAGATGGAGAGGTGAGGAGAAATCCAAGTCTGGTTATTAGTATTTACAGGGCTGAGCTGTTGTCCTTCCTTTCCTGTAATTTAATTGAAAGGCAGTCTCAATTTGTCATACTCTAATGTTTTCTAAAATTCACCTGGAGGATTGGCCAAGTCTGCGCTCCATCCGTTAGCCCCCAACTCCACATCTCATTCTCACCTCTGCCCTTTCCCTCCCAGGAAGTCTTCCAAAGGGCCCTGAGATAGGACCCACATTAGTAACCCACAATTTTGTTTCCCATTAATGGGATGCTTTTAATTTCCAGAGTACTTTACATTATTTTGGGAGGAAAGTGTCCAGCTGTGACATGCTCTCTACTCCAAGGGACCCAAAGCACACATACTCATTGGCAGCAGCAGAATATTCTGTACATGTATGCCCTCATGATCAGTCAAAAGGGGTTAAGGGGGATGAGGCAGAGGAAACATTTAATTAATTTTTGGTTTGTCGACAAATAGTCAGCATTAATGATATGTTGGGGTCAACTCTCTCAGTAGAGGGGAGGGCCCAAAGTGGAAACCTCTTTTATTACCACTCATAAATTGTCCCAGGGAACAGTCATGCTGACCCTTTCCACTGTTACAAAGCCTTTTCTCTGGGCTTGTAATAAATCCCCCAAACAATATCAAAAGGTCTGATTTCAATTTCAAATCCTCTTTCACCTTGAAGCTAGAACTCTGGGACAATTTAGCCTGTCCTGGTGTCTGGGTTTCCTTATCTTATTGTACTCCTTGTGCCACATCCCCCCACCCCAAAAAAGTCTTTACCATTTATGTGAATTATTGCCAAAGAAACCAGGTGCAGAGGAAAGCTATCAAACTTGCCTCAACTTAGAATTTCTCACATATGGGAACATGGTGGTGGTGGTAGGTGGGAACAGGTTAAGCCACCCTAAACACCCCAGTCTATATTAAACTTTACAAGAAAATTCCCATTAATTAGGGATTGCCATTTGGAGATCTCACTCACTGATCAATTGTTACTAATGATGTTAAAACCACCATATCTGCCTACCATCACCACTTTTGCCACATATCTCCCACCAATTCTGACTGCTGTAATCAAGGCCTGATTTTTTTAATATGCTGGAGAAGTTCACCAGCCAATATTTACACACACACACACACACACACACACACACACACCCCAAAGCACCAAAGACCCATGGAGGCTTCTAGGATGCCAATGCATCTCTAAATCTCTGGAACCACATAGGAAGATTAGATTTTAAATTAGATAAATCATTAGCTTCAAGAGAAGAACATAGAAGGCTGGGCTTATAAAACATAACAATTCTTTAAAAAAAATATGAAAATCACTTAGCTGAACTTTTATTCAATTAGATTCTCCATTCTCTATTCCTTCTGTAATAAACTAAACTAGACATAAAATTGTCTCTAAGATTGAGTTCATATTCTCTGTTTATAATTCCACATAGTACAGGACCGTAGGGCTACAGACTACATATATCCCTGAGTATCCTTAGTGGACAGAGGATTGGATTCAGAGGGTAAGGTTCTGAATTAAAATCTCAGCTATCTTCTTCAATTACTGTGTGCCTTTGGACAAACCACTTCTCTTCCATAGGCTTTAGTTTGCTTCTCTGTAAAAGAAGATCTTTGGAATAAATAATCCCTAAGGCCCATCATCATCATCATCATCATCACCAGCACCTTCATCATCATCACCATCACTATCATCATCATCACCACCACCACCATCATCATCACCACCACCACCATCATCATCATCACCGTCACCATCCTCATCATCATTTTCACTGTCATCCTCCTCTTCATCATCATTACTACTCTAAATGGTTAGTCTCTAATTTTTGATTCTTTACAAAAAAAGTATGAGGGATACCCAAGGGGATATACTAGGGATATACAGGGAAGTACAAGACACCAAGAGTCCCAGATCTCTGTCATTTACTTACTGTATGACCCTGAATAAAGCCCATGACCCAAGCCTTGATTTCTTTATCTATAAAATGGAGACAGTTATCCCTTCCCAAATAATCCTTCCCCTCCCTATCCACATGGATAAAGGAGGACAATATTTGGTAATGGTAAGGAAATACCAAAACACAAGGTATCTGAGTCTTGTTTTATTATTGAGTCATTTCAGTCGTGTCTGACTCTTCGTGACCCATTTAGATTTTTCTTGGCAAAGATACTGGAGCAGTTTGCCATTTCTTTCTCCAACTCATTTTACAGATGAGGAACTGAAACAAACAGCATTAAGTGACTTGGCCAGGGTCACACAGCTAGTAAGTGTCTGATTTGAACACAGGGAGATGAATCTAACTGATTTCAGGCCATGCATTCTATGCTCTATGATGCCACCTAGCTTCCAGTCTTCTAGTAGAATGTAAGCAGAACTAAAGGAAAGAGCTATCTTTAGTTTCATATTCCCAATGATTCCTACAGTATCTGGCATATCTATCGAGATATGTTTCTATATATTTATACATTTTTAACTGGACCTATGACTTCTTGGGTGTAGGGAACTCTCCTGTGAGGTAACTCTGTGAATGGAGATGAGCACCTGTCTTATGAGGTATAGTCTTGGAGAGTTACCTGGGGCACTATTAGGTTAAGTGACTTGCCCAGGGTCACACAGTCAGCATGTGTGAGAAGAAAGGTTTGAACTCAGTTCTTCCTGACTCTGAGGCTGGCTATCTATTGCTAATTGCCTGGAGAATAGTAGACGCTTCAAATACATCTTTTTAATTGACCTGAATTTTATATGGAGGAAAACAGGGTTCTTGTTTTATACTGATCTCCATTTGTGAGTTCCCAATGATGACCGGTCCTCAGAGGAAGGGATGGTGTGTTTAGTAGTCCTGTGTAGCAGACAGATTGCTAGATTTGGCATCAGAGGACTTAGGTTCAAATCTCTACTGCTCTACTTACTCCTTTGTATGCCCTTGGGAAAGTAATAATTTCTCTAAGCCTCAGTTTTCAACATATATAAAATGGAGGGCAGGGTTGGATTAGATGACATTTGAATTCCCTTCCAGCTCTAAATTTCTGACCAAAAGATGAGTATAGGGGTGAAGGGGGAAGGGAGTAAATATTTGTATAGTACCTATTATATATCAGGAACTGCATTAAGCACATCTTACAAATACCTTATTAGATCCTCACAATTACTCTGGGAGGTAGGTATTGTTATTATCCTTATTTTTTAGATGAGGAAACTGAGACAAACAAAAAGAGTGACATGCCTAAGGTCACACGGCTAGCTAGTGTCTGTGGCTGGATTTGGACTCAGGACTTCCAAGCCCAGTGCTGTAACCACTGTAGCACGTTGTTACATACTGTGAGATACACTATCCAATCAATAATAACCCTACATCAAAAATAAGGCAGGGTAAGAAGGGGGAACTTTCAGCGCAGTTATAAAGCCCAGTATGGATAAGATGCTGACCATCGTTTGCTATTTTTCTTGTCAATCAAAGTAGTTAGCCTGCAGCAAACAGAATCCAAACCTTTCTGAAAGACCCAAATTCAGTCTTGCTTGAGTGGTTAAATCCAACTGAGAAATCCAAGATGGGCAAGTTTCTCTCCCAAAGTAAGCCAGTGATTAAATGAAAGTGTAATTAACGGGCATTTTGTGAAGTTATGCTCATCTTTCACAGGGTATAAAGAAAATCATCATTTTAGGATCACCAACTTAAATTAAAATCAAACCAGTGTGAATAAATCCCCACAAATTAATGACAAAGGAAAACATTTCCTTTTTATTTGGCATTAAATGTAGAAGGAAGGATTCCAACTCATGTTCTTAAGATACCAGAGTGAATTTCTTCAGGGATATTAACCCTTATGATAAAACAGTGAATCACAGAGTTTGAGACTTAGAAAGGAATCTTGGAATTGGAAAATCCTTAGTTGATTCATCCCAGACTAGGACACTGGGGCAAATCCAGTAAGATGAAATTTAATAAGATCTCACACACAAGTTCAAAGACTCAACTTTCTAAATACAATATAGGGGAAGGGCATATTTAGACACCAACTTGTCTGAAAAATATCTGGGAGTTTTAATGACTGCTAGCTTAATAAAAAGAAAACATTAACAATTAAAGTTGTCTAAGAGTAGAATTGGGCAGCTAGGTGATGCAGTAGATAGAGTGCCAGGCCTAGAGTCAGGAAGAATCTGGCCTCAGACACTTACTAGCTGTATGACCCTGGGAAAGTCACTTAACCCTGTTGGCCTCAGTTTCCTCATCTATAAAATGAGCTGCAGAAGGAAATGACAAACCATTCCAGTAACTCTGGCAAGAAAACCCCAGAAGGGGTCACAAAGAGTTGAACATGACTGAAAAAATGACTAAAAAAGAATAGAATGGGCTGCCTATTGAGGTAGTGAGTTTCCCCACCCCTGGGAATATTTAAACAGAGGCTGGAGGCCCACTTGTCAAAGATGGTAGAAAGGATAACTGCTTAGGTATGGAGTGGATCAAATGCACTTTGAGATCCTTGACAGCTCTTAGTGTCCAAGTTTCTCCCCACAGTAGAAATGAAGTGGATTTTTACTTGTGGGTTGTAAATCACTGTCATGTCTTTATTATTGTACCTCCTAATAATCCTGGCCCCAGGGTAAGCTTAAGGCAGACCTGAGGAGTCACAGATCTGAAACTCAGCCTTTCATCTCTGATGGAGCCCTGGATTTCTCACACAGAACCACAAAACTCTAGTCTCTTGACTAGCTACGTGACCTTTGGAGAAGTCACTTGACCAGGCTGAACCTCATCTGCAAAAATGTGGCCAATAATAATGGGCATGTCAGAGCAGAAAATGAGGTCTTCTGCATGAAAGCACTGGGGAGCTGTCCAGTGCTGTTCAAACATAAGCACTTCAGTTAAATGAAAGTATTATTGGGAGGAATCTAAGCTGATTTATCAAGAGGTTCAAGATGGGCTTTTCCTAGATTTTCAAGGCCTGCATTCATTTGTAGGACTTTGCATTAAAAACATGCAAATGTAATAACCACCTTTCCTTAACCTTGACAATAGTAAATTCCAACCAGCTTTTCAAGGCACTCAGGGATCCATCATTCTGGGCAAAGGGACCAGGGAACTTCCTGCATATCTTCTGAGTCAGGCCTGAGGATTGGCTGGGGCCTTCACCAACTCAAGATTTCTGTACAAGAAGAGAAGGATCTTATATTTTCTGGGTAACCCGTGGCAGGACAGTGCCTGAAACTCCTCAAAGTGATTGCATCTTTGCCATTGAAGAAGAAATTGTAGTGCAGATAAGTCAGAAGACGGGCAGATATCACTGGATTTCCTTCTCTTCTTCCCTTGTCACATGCTCACTCAAGTAACAACCACAAACATCATGAGAGAGAGAGAAAGAGAGGAAGAGAGACGGAGACAGAGAGAGGGAGAGACAGACACACACCACACACAAAGAGAGAGAGAAAGAGAAAGAGAGAGAGAGAGAGAGAGAGAGAGAGAGAGAGAGAGAGAGAGAGAAATGACCGCAAAGAAAATGAAGAAAGAAACTTTGGAGCAAGAATTTAAAAAAGGTTGTATTTACGGCTTAGTTACTATAGGCAAAAAAAAAAAAGAGTACAATAGGTAAGATGAAGTGAGAAAGACATTGTTTACTCTGATGCCAGGGCATCAGAAAGAATAGTGGAAAGAAACACAGCTGAGAAGTGGAAATAATCTTCCCAATGCAGAAATCCATTAGAGTTTAGAAATGTTTCAACCTCAGGGGAATTTGGGGGGGAAAAAAAAACTATTTGAGAAATTTAACACTTGACTGGAAAATATGCTTTTGCCCTTGAGGTACAGCTAATGACAAAACCGGCATTTCCATCCTTAATTTCTACTGGCTGGAGCAGTCCAAGCAGTGATTCTATACTCACAAAATGTTTAGCAGAAAGAAAGAGGCTTGGATGGTTGGTGATCAAATGGCCAGAATTACAGCTGCCTGGAACACCCTCAAAGTCCACCTAGAGAACTGAGCGGAGCTGGAGGAAGCAAAGAGGATATGAGAAGCAGTGTTCTGGGGTAGGGGAATGATTGGGCATAAGACATCTCTGTGGAGGAAATCCAGATGCTAATTCAATTCTAGGTCCACAGATAATAAATCAAAAGTCACTTTTGGGGGGATTTGAGCTCTAAGAAGACAGACTTTGGGTAGGAGGTAACCTTTAGTTGATCCTTAAAGGGAACTAGGAATTTCAAATAGAGGTGAAGAGAGAAGAGTATTCCAGGCATGGGGCACTGCCTATGCAAAAGCTATGAGGTGGGAGATGACATGTCGTTTACAGGAACCAGCAAATAAGCCAGTATGGCTATAAAGTAGACTGAATGAGGTGGAGTGATGTATAATAAGCCCAGAAATCTAGGTTGGAGATAGGTTGTGAAGGGATTTCAATGTTAAACATTGCTAAATGGGGTTTGTGGCAGGGCCCTTATGTCTTCTCTGTAGGGTTCACTGATCACTCCTCCCAGCTCCCTTCCAAACCTACCATCCCAAACAGTACATTCCAGGGACAGGAGCTAGGAGAGATTCCCCTGATACAATTAATTCAGCCACTCCCAGGCTAGACCCGATGCCAGAGTACCACCCTCTCTTTGCTGTAGCAGTGGTAGAAGCTGCCCAAGCATGAGGGTCACCAAGCCCAGCCTAAACTGGCATCAACATCTGCAGAAGACCATGACTGCCATTCACTCAAAGAGGGCCACAGATTGGAACCCGATTTCTCTGACTACAAACTCAGTATCTTTCCACTGTAGCCCACTGGTAGCGTGTTTGCACTTCTAACCATCAATCCCTGCTCTGCTCCCAGTGATCAGGCAGGTGGTATCTCTCCTATACAATATCCCCTCAAATATATGAGAACAACCATCAGTCCCTTATCCCCATATTCTCCTAAATGAAGCATCCCCAATGCACAACCCATCTGCATTAATTCTGGGCCTACTCGCTACCCAGGTGGCCTTCCATTGAACAGTCTCCAATTTGACACTGTCCATCTGATAGCATGTTACTTAGAACTGGACACATGGGGGCAGAGCCAAGATGGCGGAGGGAAAGAAGTGACTGTCTTGAGCTCTCTCCCAAAGCCCTCCAAATACCTAAAAAAGTGGCTCTAAACAAATTCTAAAGCAGCAGAACCCACAGAAAGACAGAGTGAAACAAATTTCCAGCCAAAGACACCCTGGATGGTTGATTGGAAAGGTATATTGCGCCAGGCGGGGAGAGGAGCGCAGTTCGACATGGGTGCGCAGGCCGCAGCGACCCTAGAGCAGGCCTCAGAGGACAGAATCACAGGCAGCTATGGCAGTTTCCAGACTTCTCAACCCCTGAACACCAAAGACAACTCAGAAGGTCAGTGGGAAAAGTCTGTGACTATGGTGAGAGAGGAGCTAGGTCTCAGTCACATGTGTAGGGCCTTCCAGCCCACAGACCTAGGGGGAATCGAGTGGCTGATCAGAGGGGAATTGCAAGGATCTCTTTGCCAGTGCTGAGGCAGGAATCTCTTGCTTTGTCCATGCTTGGATCTGGGTCACAGTTCTGAGGGGCGGTCGTGGGGCGAGGAGGAGCACTGGTGTAGTGGAGCTTGTTGTGGTGGTGGAGAGGAAACACCTGGCCCCTTATCATACCACCTTGGAAGAACTGAAAATTTACAGGTCCCTAGAAGTACCTCTGAAAACAGCTGTACAAAGCCCCGAAGTGTGGGACAGTACATTCTCCACATTGGAAACAGACTCTTACCTTAACAAGAGTTTAAAACTCAAGTAATTGGTTGGGATCATGAGCAAGCAGCGCAAAAAGAGTCAGACTATATTATCTTAATCTGGTGACAAAGAAGATCAAAACATACAACCAGAAGAAGACAACAAAGCCAAAGCTCCTACATCCAAAGCCTCCAAGAAGAATATGAATCAGTCCCAAGCCTTGGAAGAGCTCAAAAGGGATTTTGAGAAGCAAGTAAGAGAAGTAGAGGAAAAACTGAGAGTGATGCAAGAAAATCATGAAAAACAAGTCAACAGCTTGTTAAAGGAGACCCAAAAAAATACTGAAGAAAATAACACCTTAAAAAATAGCCTAACCCAAATGGCAAAAGAGGCCCAAAAAGCCAATGAGGAGAAGAATGCCCTAAAAAGCAAAATTGGCCAAATGGAAAAGGAAGTCCAAAAGATTACAGAAGAAAATACTTCCTTAAAAATTAGAATAGAGCAATTGGAAGCTAGTGACTTCATGAGAAATCAAGACACTGTAAAACAAATGCAAAAGAATGAAAAATTAGAAAACAATGTGAAATATCTCATCGGAAAAACAACTGACCTGGAAAATAGATCCAGGAGAGAGAATTTAAAAATTATTGAGCTATCTGAAAGCCATGATCAAAAAAAGAGCCTAGACATCATCTTTCAAGAAATTATCCAGGAAAACTGTCCTGATATTTTAGAACCAGAGGGCAAAATAGAAATTGAAAGAATCTACCCATATCCTCCTGAAAGAGATCCCCAAAGGAAAACTCCTAGGAATATTGTAGCCAAATTCCAGAGATCCCAGGCCAAGGAGAAAATATTCCAAGCATCCAGAAAGAAACAATTCAAGTATTGTAGAAATACAATCAGGATAACACGAGATTTAGCAGCTTCTACATTAAGGGACCGCAGGGCATGGAATATAATATTCCGGAGAGCAAAGGAGATAGGATTGCAACCAAGAATCACCTACCCAGCAAAACTGAGTATAATCCTGCAGGATTATGAAAAAATATGGTCATTCAGTGAAATAGAGGACTTTCAAGCATTCTTAATGAAAAGACCAGAGTTGAATAAAAAATTTGATTTTCAAATACAAGACTTGAGTGGAATATGAAGAGGTAAACAGGAAAGAGAAAATCATAAGAGGCTTATTAAGGTTGAACTGTTTACATTCCTGCATGGAAAGATGATATTTGTAACTCATGAGACCTTTGTCAGTATTAGGGTAGTTGGAGGGGAAAAAATTATATGTATGTATATATAGATATAGATAGATAGATAGATAGAGGGCACAGGGTGAGTTGAAAATGAAGGGGTCATATCTGGAGAAAAAAACTAAGGGGTGAGAGAGGAATATACTAGGAGAAGGACAAAGGAAAAGGTAGAATGGGCTAAAGTATCCCATAAAAAAAAAACAGAATAGAAAAGGCTCTTATAGTGGCGGGGAAATGGGGGAAGGTGAGAGGGAATGAGTAAGTCTTATTCTCATAGGATTTGACTTAAGGAGGGAATAACATACACACTCAATTGGGTATGGAAATCTGTCTTACCCTACAGGAAAATAGGGGGGGAAGGGGACAAGAGAGTAGAGGAATGATAGAGAGGAGGGCAGATTGGGAAAGGGAGTAATCAGAAGCAAATACTTCTGAGGAGGGACAGGGTTAAAAGGAAGAATAGAATAAATGGATGGGTGGGATAGGATTAAGGGAAATAGTTAGTTTTCCACAGCATGTCTACTATGGAAGTGTTTTGCATAACTACACATATATAACCTATATTTAGTTGCTTGCCTTATCAATGAGGGTGGGTGGGGAGGGAGGAAGGGAGAAAATTTGGAACCCAAAGTTTTAAAAACACATGTTAAAAAAAATGCTTTCACATGCAACTGGGAAATAAGAAATACAGGAAGTGGGGTACAGAAATCCATCCCGCCCTACAGGAAAATTGAAGGGGAAGGGGAGAAGAGAAGGGGGGGAGAGATATAAGGGAAGGTAGACTAGAGGAAGGGGTATTTAGAATGCATGGATCTTGGGGTGGGGGGAGGGCTGAGATGGTGTGAAAATTTGGAATTCAAAATCTTGTGGAAGTAAATGTTGAAAACAAAAAAATAAATAAAAATTACCATAAAAAAGAAAGATAAAACAAATGAAGGAAACAGAAAAAAAGAGTATAGATTGCAGAATAGTTTCTGCATCCGCTATAGTAGATAGCTTTCTGACCTGATATTGTCTACACTAATGAAACCATCATTCCAGAAAATTAAACCTTCGCACATGTCTCTCCTCCACACATACACAAAGTTTACCATTAATTTTCTCTGTAATTGATTTATTATGGATAATCCATAGTGCAATGTATAACTTTACCTAGAACTTTGAGGACTTTTTTTTTTCAGTTTGTTTCATTTTTCATTTAATTCATCAATCTTTTTCATTTATTTCATCATATTACAAACTCTGCTAACCAAATGAATAAATCAATACACACATGCCCTTGAGTAACAGCTACTATATTCCAGGCACAGTGCTAATAGCTGATGATAGAACTATAATACCACTTCCCCACACCCATCCCTCCATTGATAGTTGGAGTCCACAAGTGACTTCCCCTCAGGGTTCTAGGCAAGCGTGTTCTGGGAAATGTCTAAGAACTGACTCTCTGAAATAAAATGTAAGCACAACACACACACACAAAAAGAACTGGACACATAATTCCAAACATAGTATGACCAGGGTTGAATGCTTAGGATACTGCTTGTAGATGCTTAATTGGAGATGCTTAATAAACATATGTTGACCATTTAGTTCACTGACTCACTATGGAACTTGCGGTCAACAGAACTCTCCAATATTATTCTAGTGTGGCCAAAAGGAAAAAAAATCCAATTACAGGAGTTAGTATTTATCCCTATTAGATTCCATCTTGTTCTATGTCCCCCCAACCATCTTGATTTTCACCCAACATTTTGTTTTTTTTGGTTGTTTTTCCGTCATGTCTAACTATCCCATCCGTGGTTTTCTTGGCAAAGATACTGGAGTGATTTGCCATTTCCTTCTCCAGTTCATATCACAGATGAGGAAACTGAGGCCAACAGGGTTAAGTGACTTGCCCAGGGTCACACAGCTAGTAAGTGTCTAAGGCTGGATTTGAACCCAGGTCTTCCTTACTCCAAACCTAGTGCTCTTATTCACTGCACCACCCAGCTGCCCTTGCCCAACACTCCTCCCTCTCAAAATAATTACTTAGCCTAATCCAATGAGTTAGAATGATAATCTCTCCTAGGTTCACCTTATCTGTGCATTGCCTTCTCTGTGTACCACATTATTTATCTAAAAAATGGGGTGGCCTGTAACTACTAAGTGATGATTTTCATAGTAATCATTATTAAATGAGCTTAGAAGTCAACACTCCTAGGCCATAGGTATCACAAATCCATGATATGTAAATGCTAAGGAGAAATCCCAATTCCATAATTTAAAAAACGCATTCCCCCCACAGCCAATGCTCTAGCTACATTCCAGAATGAATTATTAAAGCTGTAATCTTTTTTAGTTAAGCCTTTTCCTAATTAGTAGCAAGAGCCTTGTTTTTCAATCTGTTCAGCTTTTGTATTTCTTCATCATACATATGCCCCAAGGCTACTAGAAGAGATATACTTCTCAGCTCAGGAAGCTGCCAGGACTGTAGCCTCGGGATAAGTATGCCAGATCATGGGTAGCATGGGGACTATTCAACCTTTCTGGGCCTCAGTTTTCCCTACCTGTAAAATGGCTATATCCTACTACCAGCCTTTTCCTAGGAGAAGAAAAATATAATAGCACACCCAGAATGGTATTACAAGAACCCCAGGATGTCAGAATTGTAAAGGAGTTCAGGGGCCAGGGGTCCTGAGGTCAGGGTTCAGATAAAGGGGGTTTTCAAGGGAATAAAGTACTTATTTTTGTTTTTAAAGAGATGGAGCTAATGGTGTTAGGCTGTATAAAATGAAGATGAAAAGTCCAGCTGGCCTTTCTCCTAGACTTTATTAATTAATTTTTTGGGGGGAAAACATCTAGTTCCAATGACACAATGCTGAATATCTTTGAATGAATTTGTTCTTGTGCTTTTATCCCCTACAATAGAGGTTCTAAATTCAATGCATTTTTTATGACCCACATGGAGAGCCACCTTCTACAGGAAGCTTCCCTGGACTACTATAGTCCAGTCTTTGTTAACTTTCTTTTGTGTCCCATCAGCCTTTGAAAGTCTGGTGGAACCTACAAACTGACACTTAGAATAATGTTTTTAAATTAATAAAATAAAATATATAGGATCACAAAGGAAAATGATTATATTGAAATACAGTTCTCAAAAAAAAAGCAAATGAAATGTTCATTGACCCCAGATTAATAATCTCTTTTCTCATATCCATGGTCCAATCCAATCAGCCTTCCTGGTGTTCCAGACAAACAATACTCCAACTCTCTTCTGTCTTTGCACAGGCTGCCCTCCCACACGCGGAATACCCTTCCTCCTCATCGCCCCATCTTGGGATCTCTGTTGTCCTTCAGAGATGTCCTCAAAGGGCACCTTTTGCTTGAGACTTCCTGATCCCAGCTGTTGCATATTCCCTACCCTAATTTGTCTTGTAATCATGTATTTATTTTACATATTCTTGTAGAACTATATGGTATCTCCCCAAATCATGTGGAAACTCCTTGAGGGTGAGTTCTCATTTTTGTCTCTGGATCCTTGGAGTCCGAGATATGGTAGATGCTTTAAAGCATATATCTATGTATATGTGATTTTATAAACACACAGAGAATTATTTCAGTTGTATCTGACTCTTCTTGACCTCACTTAGGGTTTTCTTGGCACAGCTACTGGAATGGTTTGCCATGTCCTTCTCTGGCTCATTTTACAGATGGGAAAACTGAGGCAAACAGGGTTAACTGACTTGCCCAGGGCCACACAGCTAGTAAGTGTCTGAGGACAGATTTGAACTCAGGAAGATGAGTCTTTCTGATTCTAAGTCTAGTGCTCTATCCATTGAGCCACCTAGCTGATCTATCTATCTATCTATCTATCTATCTATCTATCTATCTATCTATCTATCTATATACACACACACACACACAGACATATATATGTATATATACACATATATATTATACACACACACTTAAGTGTATATGTGTATATATGTATGTATGTGTATGTAATTTGACTTCTACTGCCCATTTTGTCCCTATCACAGAATCTGGTTTTAGTACTTACTTAACCTCTGTACCAGCCGCTCCTTATGGCCAGAGAACTTAGCATAGTTCATAGAATCATAGATTTAGAGCTAGGAGGGAGCCGGGAACCCTCCAAATCCAATTATCCCCTCTTACAAATGCAGAAACTAGGGCATAGTGTGTTTAGGTGACTTGTCCAAGGCCACACAATTAATGAGTATCTGAAGGAACATTTCATTCCAAATCCAATTCCTTCCCCCTCAGCCAGGCTATCTCTGAGCCCCCACCTCCCATAACAGTCAGCACGTAGCAGGCAATAAGTAAAGACCTGTTCATTTGCATGTCATGGAAAAGAGACATTCATCATCTGCTTGGCATCAAAAGATAAAACTAGGGACACTGAGATGAACATCATAGAAAGGCAGAATCTAGTTGATTTCAAGGAAAAACCAAAACCAAAACAAAGTAAAAAATAGAAGAGATATCTCATAAGTTATTATTTTTCTCCCCAATCCCCATCAGTCAATTAAGTAAGCAAGTAAACACTTAAGTATTAAGAATTTACTAGGTGCTCGATGCAATGCTAAGTGCTGGAGAATATAAAGACAAGTAAAACTGTCTTTGCCCTCGAGAAGCTTCCATTCTATCAATCAATCAACAAACATTCACAAGCACCTACTAGTGTCAGGTATTAAACTAAGTGGGAGGGATACAAAAAGAGGTCAAAGAGAGTTCCTGCCATCAAGGAGCTTAATATTCAATGAAGGAAACAAACATCAATCAATATATGCAATACACACAGTGCCTGCTATATGCCAGGCACTGTGCTAAGCACTGAGGATACAAAAAGAGGCAAAGGACAGTCAGACTGCCCTCAAGGGGCTTAGAATCTGATGCCAGAGACAACATGTACACCTAGGGGGATGTACAAAACATATCCAAACTAAATACTTCCTATTTGGGGTAGGAGGCATGAGTAACTGTGGGCATCTTCAAGCAGGGGTCAGGTGATCAACTGTTAAGGATGCTGTAGAAGGGATTCTTGGCCAAGTGTGAGTTAAACCAGATGACCTACGAAGTACCTTCCCACTCAGAAAATCTACAGTTTTATGTTTGATTTTCCTATCTGTTGGCCAGACTAGCTTTTTTAAATTTTATTTTATTTTTAATTTTCAGCTTAGAAGTCAGATATTTGTTAGAGTTAATCATATCCATTTTCCTACTATGCATTTCACCCCTGGGGTGATGGGAATAGGAATTTTTGCTGGCAACTGTTCCTCTTAACTTAGAAGAAATTGAAACCTATCCATTAATAGATACTAAATTCTCAGAGAGAGAATCTGGCTTAATCTTATTTAAAAAAAATCACAGAATAGCACTTCTTGAAATGCAAGTTCTCCAACACTGGGATCATGGAGCTAAATCAAGCTTTGAGATCATTTCTGAGCTTCCAAAGGCCTTCTCAAGACTATGTTTTGTAACATGATTCAATATACTTCACTGTACATTTTTCAACTCTTATTACACACACACAGAGAGAGAGAGAGAGAGAGAGAGAGAGAGAGAGAGAGAGAGAGAGAGGCAGGAAGAGAGAAAGAGTGAGAGGGTGAGAGAAAGAGTGAGAGGGTGAGAGAGAGAAAGAGAGAGACTGTCTGACTCTACTTCATTTGGAGGCTATCTAATAAAATGGTAGGCTCACTTTTACCAAGATGACTCAAGGAATTACCAAGAAGGAAGAGTCCTGAGAGATCAATTAGTCCAACCCATAGAAGAATAATCAATCCTTTCTACCGCCTCATCCTTTCTTTTCAGTCTTACTACACTCTATTCGCCTTCATCCACTCTCAGTTCTAGCCAAACTGTCTAGGGAAGGAAAATGAGGCTCCAAAAAGCCAAGTGACATCATATTCATAATTAATAGCTAAGGTTTGCAAAGTATTTTACAAACATGATCTCATTAGATCTTCACAACAACCCTGGGAGGTAGGTGCTATTATTATCCCCATTTTATAGATGTGGAAACTGAGGCAGATAGCGGTGAAGTGACATAGCTAGTTGGTATCGAGGCAGGATTTGAACTTGGGTCGTCCTGAGTCAAAGTTGGTCATGATATTTAATGTGCCACCCACAAAAGCGTATCTGATGAACTCTCTCATGATACTGTGGTGAATAAGATGGATAAATGCGTGCTGGATGATAATATATTTATGGGGATTTGTAGCTAGTGAAGCAACAATATTCAATGAGTATTGATTTATGGATCAATGCCAAGTTGGAACAGATTCTCCAGCTGCATGCTGCAGGCAGGTCCCTTTCCTCACCCTATCGGGTTCTGTTTGTTTGTTTTTTCTTTTTTTCTCCCCTCTCCTCCAGGAATTGGATGAGGATACAGAAGGCTTGCTTATCAAATTTATAGATAGCACAAATCCGGGAAGGATAAGTAATATATCTGATGACAGAATCAGAATCCAAACGATTTTGACAGGGTGAAAAGAATGAGCCCAAATTGATAGGATTAAATCATATCGGAGTAGTTGTAAAATCCTCTACTTAGGTTAAACACACACTCAAACATGTCCAGCGGCCAAATTACAGGGTTGTGGAGACCTGGCTTCACAGCAGTTCACATATGAAAAGCGAGGCAAAACAGACCCAAATAAAAAACAACAAAACCAAAAAAGGGTTTTAGATGAGAATCCAAACTGATGAAACGCATTAGAGTCTGGACATCACGGTGCACAGAGCTCTGGCCTCGAAATCAGGAGGACCTGGGTTCAGAGTCCATCTTTGACAGGTCCTGTTGTATGACCCTAAGGAAGTCACCACCTCTTAAGGCCCCAGTGAGGTGCTAAGAATTAAAAGCAGCAGTGCACTTATTGACTTGCATTGGTGGAGGGAGTTCCTCACCAGGAGGCCCTGGGATTCGCCAGACAAACCACAGGTCCAGTACTGCTCCTCCAAAGCCAATAAAGAACAAGATCCACAGACCAAGGAAGGTAATAGCCTAACTCTTCTTTGTGCTGGTAAGCCCACATCTACACTCTCTGGTTGATAAAGCCTGAGGAGACAAGATCGATCTTTGACAGAAAAGAGGAGCCCAAATGGTAATAGGGCTGTACGGTATGTAATTTAATGGACAGAAGAAGGAACTGAAGCTATTTATCTGGGAAAAAGAGGGCACCTGGGAAGGATTTGATATTGGCCATCAAGTGTTTGAAGGGCATTCTAATGGAAGAGAGCCAAACACCAGAGGGAAGTACAAAGACCAGTCACAGGACGCAGAGAAGAGTGAATTTGACTCAATAGAAGGAAGAGATTTCTAACTGAATTCAATTTGCTTCAATAAACATTCATTAATCACCTACTGTGTATAAGGCAGGGGAGCTAGGTGCCTCCGTGGATAGAGCTCTGGGCTGGATTCAAGAAAATTCGTCTTCCCAAGTTCAGATCTGCCCCAGATACTTACTAGCTGAGTGACCCTCGATGAGTCACTTAACCCTGTTTGCCTCAGTTATGTCATCTGTAAAATGTCAAGCCATTCCAGTCCCCTGGCCAAGAGAACCCCAAATGGGGTCACAGAGAGTCGGACACAACTGAAATGGCTGAACGACAACAATAACAACACGTACAAGGTTCTGTGCTAAATAGTGAAGATTGGAAAAACAAAAACAACAAACAAAAATAAATAGTTCTGGCCTGAAAGAAATGTTATCGTGGATGAGTTGAGCCTGGAAGGAAACTGGGATTTCAGAAGAGTCTTACAGGGTTGTAGATGTGGACATGGAAAGTGTCTAGAGGTGTCAGCCTCATCAGCTCCCACACGGATGTGCATTCCAGGTGAGCTTAGACAAAGGCAGGAGCTGGGATGCCAAGTTTGGAAAAGAACGGAGTCCAGGCAAACGACTTGGAGCCAATCAGCCTTTGAAGGCAAACTACAAAGGGTTTTCAATGTCAAGCTGAGGAGCAGAGAGTGGCTACTTGGGTTTCATGAGCAGCTAAGTGACATGGATAGACCTGGGCTTTAGAAAGGATGGATTAAGACGGGAGAGGAGGATGTAGGGGTGAGGGGGACACCAATTTCTAATGGAGCTGCTAAAAAATAAAGTGGGCTTCTTTGTCGGAAGGTGGGTCTGCTTCATAATGAGATGGAACTCCAGAGGAAGATGCCAGCAGAGGGAGGATACTGGATGGACTAGGGATTTGGGAAAGAAAAAAAGGTAGTTCTTTTATCCCAAATGCAAAGGGCTGTCTTTGACATTGAAGAAGCAAGCATCATTCTTGAGCAGTGATACAGGGAATCCCTACCCTGAAACCCAACTCTGTGTCTCATCTCCATCCTGTCTGTCACTTACTACCTGTGTGACCTTGGATAAGTCACTACTTTCTCTTGACAGTACCTGTAAAATGAGGGGTAAAGGGGATAGGAGGTAAGAAAATAAATGTTTGGTAATTTAAAAAAATTTTAAAAATAAAAAGGGAAGATGAAGCAATTGAAGTGCATGACCTCTAAGGTCCCTTTCAGCTTTAAAGCTATGATGGTGAGGCTCCTATAAATGTTGGAAGCCAGCTAAACAGATGCACTTCCTATGTTTAACAAGCCTTGCTTTCTTTTAGCTCCCCTGTAGGTAATGTGCTTATTTTCAGACAATATTGGGAACATTAGAAAGATATGGAAAATTGAAGAAGGGCAAGTGTTAACCCAATTTAAAAAAAAAAGGAACCAGATTCAGTGAACTATGGTCTAAGAAGCTTGACTGCAGTTCATAGGGAAATTCTAGAAAGAATCAAAATCTAGAAAAGGAAGCAATGATTACAAAGAGCCACATGGATTCATGAGTAACATGTCAGACTAGCTACATTAACATCGCTCCAACCCACCCACCCCTTCACAGGATTGCTAGACTAGTGGATGAGAGAAATATTCTTAATATAGATAACCTATACTTTTGGTAAAGGTTCTGATAATACTTTATATTATCATTATGTGTGTGTGTGTGTGCGTGTGTGTGTAAGATGTACAGATGTGAATTAAATCACAATACAGTTAGAAGGATTCAGCATTGCTTGGATAGGCAGACTCCAAAAATAGTTGTTAATGGTCTAAAGTCAATATAGGAGGTGGTCTCTTCTAAAGCCCCTCAGGGATATGTGTTTAGACCTATGCTGCTTCATATTTTCATCAACGAAAAGGATAAAAACCTAGAAGGTAAACTCACTAAATTTGCTGATAATACAAAGCTGGGAGAGCTAGGTAACACACTGGATGACAGAGTCAGGACCAGAAAGGATATTGACAATCTAGAGCCCTGGGTTATATGCACTAAGATAAAATGTGCTAGGGATAAATGTAAAACTTCACACTTGGGTACAAAAACATCAGCTTCACAAATACCAGATGGGAGAGGCATGGTTAGACAACAGCCCTTAAAAGATAAGACTGATTTGATGGATTATAAGTTCAATAAATATCAGCAGTGAGATGTGGCAGTCAAAAAAGGTAATGCAATCTTGGGCAGCATTAAGATAGGCTTAGAGGAGTAGTGAGGTCATGGCCCCCGCTATGCTCAGCCCTTAGCAGATCTGGAGTACTGGGTTTGGTTCTGGATACCAAAGTATAAGGAGAATGCTGATAAGCTGGAATGTGTTCAGAGAAGGAAGGGTCTTGATGTTACACTATATGAAGAATATCTGCAAGAACTAGGGATGTTTAGTGTGAAGAAGCAAAGTCTCTGGAGATAGAAGGACATGGCAGCCTCCCTTTTAAGTATATGAAGAGCTGTCAGACAGAGGAGGCATCCAGCTTGTTCTGATTACCCTAAGAGTCAGAATCAGAAGCAATGGATGGCGGTTGCCAAGAGGTTATTTAGGGTTGATGCTATGAGAAAAATAAAAACAATAATGATTACCAGCCCAATGAATTTTCCTAATAATTTGAACCGTCCCAGATTCCCGGAGTGGAATGGGCTGTCTGGAGGCTGTCTCTTCTTGGGGGTCTTCAAGCAGACCTGGATGACCACTTGTTGTGTCTCTTATAGTAGGATTTCTTTTTATGTGTGGGTTGGTCTAGATGGCTTCTGAGTCCCTTTCAGCACTCAAAGTTTGTTATTCTGAGTACTCGACTTTCCCCTCTGACAGTAGACCAAGGGAGAGTATTCATGGCTTTTTAGAAGAGACAGAGGGAAGTGCAACAGAGGGAGAAGTCTTTGGGCAACTCACCATAGTTCTGCTTCTTCCCCAAGCCACAGGAGACTCCCACTGGGAGCACAGAAAAAAACTTTGACTGTGTTATCAATTTTTAACAGCCTCCCGCTCTGTAGCAGGGAGGGGGGATCCGTTTTGTCCTGAATGCTTAAGGCAAAGAAAGATTAGTGTTCACCAAGGGAAATGCCATTCATGCCCCACAGAGACCAGCACAAAGTCGGGTCAGTACAGGAAGTCAAATGTGACATGGGTTTTCCCTTTTGGAGTCGATCATCAATGTTTTTTGTAACCTAAGTTGACTGATTACACTTCAGGCTATTTCTGATGTTGGTAATGAGCACAAACCAGGCTGCAGAGTGAGGGAGTTAAATTGGGGTCCACAGCTAGAGAAGTTAATCATAAAACATCCATTATCGGAGCCACTTTTATGTCCCTGAGCTGAGAGTCACGCTCACGCTGGTTTCGCCGTCTCGGTACCATTTCAGGCAGGCAGAAGCAAGATGAAAAGATACGCATCACACATGGCCCTATCACAAAAATCAAGAGAGAGAATGCTTGGTAGGTTTAAAACAAGCCATCTGATGGTTTCAAATAGCCCCCCACAACGTGAATGTGTGAGATTGTCATGAGTAGGGGATCTAAGGATTTTCTTTCCCATAGACTCCTAGGATCATAGCTAGAAGGGACCTTGAAGGTCATTTAGACCAACCCCTTCACTTTAGAGATGAGGAAACAGAGCCCCAGTGAGTTGAGTAACTTGACCCAGGTCACGCAGGTAGTTAAGTGGAATTGAACTCAAATCCTCTTAACTCTACTTTGAGAGTTCTTTATACTATACCATGGTGTTCTCCAAGGTGGAATTGACCAAAGAGGCCATCTTTTCCAATCCTCAATATGCACCAATCTCTTCTATAATATATGTGTCAAGGGCTCATATAAGCATATACTTGACAATTGTCAAGTTTCTCCACAGTCATCTCTAGAGATGGAATTCTTTACTGGGTCGACTAATGGACACAGGCTATGGCAGCCATGAGAATAAAATCTTGCGTCATTGGCCTAGAAAAGCAGAACAGACCCAAAGAGGAACGGACAATAAAAGGTACCATTAGATTTTCTTGAGTCTATATGGAAACATGGGCTTAATTCCATGAATAAATTCCTGTTTTCTTATCCCAGGGACACAAAGGATTGGAGTATCAGAATGTGTGGTTGGCTAAAGAAGACAACAATCCTAGTTAATGTGACCAAATCTAATGAGAGTATAATATGGCAGGGAGTCACTGGAAGCAGAAGGTATTGTGAAGGCTAGTGACATGGCAACGTGACTTGGTCATCAGAGAAAGAAATGGCCAGGTCTATGGAACATTTCTCAGCATCAGGCACTGTGATAACTAATAACTGCGTTCAATGGTTCTATTTCCCCTTTGCACATGTTCCCAACGTCACCCACTAGGTATTCCTTTCCCTTCTGGCTTACCCATCAGAGGGATGGAATCTTCACCTTGGACCTGTCTGGATTCTCAGACTTTATGTTCCTTTGTGATGGAAGTGCCCTATTTGGTATTTTACTTGATTATTTCCATCCTTCACCAAACATTTAATTTGCACGTACCATGTGCCAGGAACTTTGCTACACACAAGAATAAAACAAACCCTATTATCAAGAAACTTATGTCTTTCTAGTAGGAAAATATATTTATATATATTTTTATATATATATGTATGTGCACACAAACATATATATACATGCATATCAGCACATTATATATATAAATTATATATATACATCAAAGTATATATGTATACACACACACATACAAATATAAGAATACAGGATATGTACACAATAAAATTGACCAGGCACTAGAAACAAAGGTGCTAAGGACATCAGGAAATGCCATCATGTTTGATGAGGCCATTGAATTAAACTGTGAAGGATGCTGGGAATTCTAAGAGTCAAAGGTGAGTTTGAAAGTGAGCCCCTTGAGGGCAGGGACTATACCCCTTTCCTCTTTGTATCTCCAGCCCCTGTCACTATGCCTGCAACATAGTATTCATTGAATGAATGAATGAAGGATATGGATATAATATAGTTTTCTTAAGGACAGGGGAACTACAAAGTCTGTCTTTGCATTAGCAGTGCTTGCACACAGTAAGTGCTTAATAAATGCTTGATTAAACTGTGGGGGTGTGAGGTTGATGCATAAAGGCATGGCAGGGTAGGAATAAGGACGAGCAAGTTTGTCTTTACAGGCAGATACCTGGCTGCCTCCACAGACATTGGCAGCCATAGTCAGGTTTCCAGACTATCACCAGGGACTGCAGCTGCAAGGATATTCCTTTCCTGTTAGTTTGGCTCTCATTCATGGCAATCATATTGTACGTTTGTAGAGTAATTTAAGATTTACCGAGCACAGGCCCAGAGCCTCAGAGAGGACAAGCAGCTTACTCAGATCACACCGATGGTCACTGTTTGAGGTGGAATATGAGCACAGGTTTTCCTAACTCCAACTTCAGCACTATCTATTGGACTACACTGCCTCCTCTTATAAGTATGTAGCCAATGACTAGATGTTAGAAACTACACCCTTGGGATGGAAACTACATCTCTGGGTAACTCTAACCTTATGGGGTGCAGAGGCTCCCTGGTGCCAGCACTGACTTGGGAATGAAAGGACTTTATTCAATTCATACCTCTGACACTACCTGCACCACCTTAGGCACTTTAGGCATTGCCTGCTCTCTGGGGCTCAGTTTCCTCATCTGTAAAATGAGAGGATTAAATTAAATGGCCCCTGAGGCCCCTTCAAAAATCTACTTGATGATCTTGTGACTCATGAGAACAGAATCTGGAAGTGGGGCAGGGGTTTGCTGGAGTCAGCTCATACTGACCGTTCCATTTTCCGGGTGAGCATTTACACCATTTGCAATGGTTGTTGTTCAGGTGTTTTCAGTCATATCTGACTCTTCATGATTCCATTTGGGGTTTTCTTGGCACAGATACTGGAGTAGTTTCCCATTTCCTTCTCCAACTCATTTTACAGATGAGAAAACTGAGGCAAATGGAGTTAAGTGACCTGCCCAGGTCACACCTCTAGTAAGTGTCTGACAACAAATTTGAACTCAGATCTTCCAGACTCAGGCAGGGAACTCTGTGCACTATGGTGCCACCTAGCTGCTCATCCACACCATGGACATTAGCAAATGCTACAAAAAAGGGCTTGATTGTTTCTTTGATTGTCAAGAAAGTGATGGAGAAAATGCTGATACAGACGAAACTTCAAAGTATGTTCTATGTACAATTATTTTCTTTCAGAGAGATAATTGTTAAACATTTATCAGCACACTCCTGGAGGGATGATTGTTAAACATTTATTAGCACACTCTTAAAGGGGAGAGGATAACTGAAAAAAAGGGGGTGGGAGAGAAGACAGGATGGGTCTGTTTGTAGTCACTGCTTAACAGTCATTAAATGAAAATCAGTAAAGCTGAGCTGGGTTTAGAGGATCAACTAGCCCAGTCCTTCTATGGGTTCTGTATAAAATGATGGATAAAATAGTAGAGTACAGTTGGGAGAATGCTGGAGGTCCTGGGTTCAAATATTGGCTTAGCCACTTACTACTTTCATGACTACGTAGTCTCTCTTTCACTTTCTTCTCTCTGAATTCTGATGGTTGAACTGGATGACGTCTAAGGTACCTTTCAACTCTAGATTTATGCTCCTATAATTCAACGGACGAAGCCTTCCTGAATGCTTACTTTGTATCTAAAAGTGCCCAAGTAACTGCATCCCTAGGGTAACGATGAGAGTAACACTGTGTGACAATGTAAAGAACACTGGATTTTGAACCAGAGGACCTTATTTCACACCTACTGCTACTCATCAGATGTATGACCTTGGATAACCAACTTTATTTCTCTGTGCCTAACTTTACCCATCTGTAAAATGAGGGAGTTGAAGCAGATAGGTTCATGACCAGCTTTCAATCCTTTGATCTCACAGGAGGGGGATAGATAAACAAAGGACACTGGCCAAGGTCACAGAGCTAGCCAGTGGCGCAGGTGTAACTGGGATCCTCATCTCTTGAGTCTAATATTTTGCTCTGTCTGTTATGTACCACGTTGTCTCCTCATTTAACTAGATGGTCAGTAAATTAAGGAATTTAAAAGTTAATCTTTCCCCTCTATCCATCAAAATGTTTCCAGTAGCCCTTCATGCAGTGGGAAAGAATTGGAAATGATGAGAATGCGCATCAATTCAGGAATGGCAAAACAGGTACAGGAACACAAAGGAATAATACTGTTCTCTAAGAGATGATGAATCAGGGAAACTAGGTGGCACAGTAGATAGAGTGCCAGGCCTGGAGGCAGGAAGACTCATCCTCATGAGTTCAAATCTAACCTCAGATACTTACTAACTGTATGACCTAGTCAAGTCACTTCACTCTGCTTGCCTCAGTTTCTTTATCTATAAAATGAGCTGAAGAAGGAAATGGCAAACAACTCCAGTATCTCTGCTAAGAAAACCCCAAATGGGGTTGCGAAGAGTCAGATAGGACTGAAACAACTGAATAACAAGAGATAATGAATACAACAAATGTAGAAAATCATGGGAAGACATGTGAACTGATGCAAAGTGATGTAAGGAGAACCAGGAAAATGATATGTACAATGACTGCAAATAGCTACATTTAGGACCTGAAACGGTCTTCCTCCTCACCTCTCCCTCAGGGCTTCCTTGAAGACTCAGCTAAAATCCTAACTTCTACAAGAAGTCTCTCCTGATCCCCCTTAATGACAGTGCCTTCTCTCAGAGACAACCTCCAATTTACATAGTGTATACCTTGTATGTAAAGAATTGTTTACATGTTGTCTCCTCCATCTTAATATAAGTTCCTTAATGACAGAGATGCTTTTTTGCCTTTCTTTATATTGCTAGCATTTAGCACAGTGCCTGGCACACAGAAAACACTTACTAAATGTTCACTATCTCACTGATGATGTACAGAAACTGAATGCTGTGGAGTTTTAAGACCAAACTTGGCCCAGAAGAGGACACAGGAGGAGGAACTTTCCTCGTTCCTCCCAGCAGCCTCTGGTGAGTAATATAACATATGTTAGACTATTTTGATATATTAGTTACTTTTGATGAATTCTCCAACCCCCCCCATTTTTTATTCAATCAATCAATTGATCAATCAACATTTATTAAGCATGTGCCAAGCATTGTGTCAACCTCTGGTAATGAATGGCTCTCGAGGAGGAATCGGGGTGGGATATATTGGAAAATGTAGGTGATACAGAAAAGACAGCAATAATATGTATATGCACATATTATACACACATATAATAATATGTACATACATGTATATATATGTTATATATTCTCTATATATCATATGTGTGTACACACACACACATATCTGCCTTTCTCCCTCCCTCCCCCCTCTCATTCTTTCTCTCTTCCCCCTTCCTCTTTCTCCTCCTCTCTTCTCCCCTCCCCTCCCCCCTCTCCACACACACACACAGAGTCCATAAACTGTGTATTTTGCAGCTCTTGAGGGGATGTAAAGATGGAAGTAACCAGAGCAATTAGTAAGAAGGTATAGGGATTCTCCTCTGCCAGATGTTGCCCTCCCTTCTCACACCCCTTCCTGCGTACTGTTGGTTTGAGATACTGGAAAGTAAGAAGCATGCCTTGCTCTTACCTTAATTAGCTCAGCAATTTGTGAAATTTCGTTTTTTCCCTTTTTAAGAGCGTTAATCAATTTTTGCTCAGAATAGATTGGCCTGGCACTCCAATTACGATGACAGCCCCCCACTGCTACATTCCGAGCTTCTCTATCAAGCTCTGCGCCTGAGATATGGGCAAATCAAAAGCTCGGGCTTGCATCTCGGGATCTAGTTAAAACTTTATGACCGTGCAATGAAAAGATAATGACTTGATTATGTTTTCACCAAGCAATTCTGCCTGGTGTAGGTTACTGAGCATGGTTGTTAGTCTTTCCCAAAGAGACCACAGACAAAACTCCTAAGCGTTTATGTAAACTCACGTAGCTGTCTGTGGAACGGGCAGCAGAAACAGAGTTCTAGGCATCTGATCACTCGATTATTGACCGAGAGGCATGTCAGTGGTGTGTCCTCATTTTACCAAGGAAAGGAATGAAGGACAGAAAAACAAAAGGATATATTCAAGGTCATGTGGTTAGTAATGGCCAACAATTAAATTGAAGCCCTCTGACCCTGACTGCACTGGGATTTCTACCCCATAAAACTATGAATAATGAAGTAGATTATTTCCATGCCCTTACAGTTTTATGATTTGAAAAAAAAAAAAACACAACCTAGTGATGGATTCAGTCCAAAACAAAATGGTTAGCGTGATACCTCAGAAAGCAAAGGGAGGATGACTATAGTGGCAGAGCACATTTGGATTACCAAGTTCAGTTTTCCCTCTAGATAGGAAAATGAAAAACTGGAATGTATCCAGCAGAGAACCCCTGGGGGACAGAAAGCCATGCTAATTAATCAAGAAGCAGTTATTGAATGCTTGCTATCACTGCCAAAAGCACTGGGAATTAAAAATAAAGGTCAAAGCCATTCCTGCCCTCAAGGGGCTTATAGTTTAATATTATTTGAAAATCTATTAAAGAAACTAGTTGGAAAAGAAAGAACTTGCGGGAAAGGAATGAGGTCATTATCTCTGTCTTCAAATATATGTAAGGATGCAGGAAATGAGATTATATTTACTGTTTTCGGCCCCGGACCATTGGATTTCTCCTTCTCCTCACCTCCAAATTGCTAGGACCAACCACCCCTTCCCCCTGCCCCCAAAAGTGCCTTATATTTATCACATCTGTACTATACATAGGCAGTGGGGTACAATGAATAGAGAGCTGGCTTTCAAGTCAGGAAGATATGCACTTGGATTCAAATCCCACCTCAGAAACATACAGCTGTATGACCCTGGGCCAGTCATTTGTGTCCCCAGATAAGTCTAAAGCTTTGAATTGCAGAATTAGTGCCAATTCATACTAGTACGGGAAATTTCTAGGAGCTCCCTATATTGATTAAATCAAAGGATTTTTGTTAAAGACATAAAGAAATATATTAAGCATGATGTACATAAACTTATTGTCTACATAATTTTAAGAATGCATATTTCTCCCCTTAAGCTCTTTAAGACCAGAGACCATTTAATTAACTGTACTGGTAAGATCAGCACCTGACACAATGCCTGGCATATAGTAGGTATCTAATGAAGGTTTGTTTATAGAGTGGCTAGGTGGTGTAGTAGGTAGAGTCCCAGCCCTGTGTTCAAATTCAACCTCGGACCCTGACTAGTTGTGTGACCTTAAGCAAGTCACTTAACCTCTATTTACCTCAGTTTCTTCATCTGCAAAAAGAAGATAGTAATAGCACTTACCTCCTAGGGTTGTTGTGAGGATCAAATGTGGTAATATATTCGTAGAGTGCTTAGCACAGTGCCTGGCACACAGTAGGCATTATATAAATGTTAGTTATTATTATTTCAACTGAAGAGAAGAGGGAAGAGGGAAAACCCTCAACAATCAGGACTGTGCAGAAGTGAAATATGGGGTTCTGAGAGGTAGTTAGCTGCTTGTTATAGAGGCTTACAAACAGGAACGACATGACCAGTTGTTAAGGATGTTATCAAGGAAATTCAAATGTTGGATAGTAAGCATTTTAAAAACTGGCCTCAGATACTGACTGGGTAAGCCATGTAACTTCTAAGCCTCAGTTTCATGTTTTATAAAATGAGAATAATAAGAACACTTATTTCACCTGTTATTGCAAGGATCAAATAAGTCAATGTATATAAATGCTTTGTAAACCTTAAATATGAGCTAGAAAAATCAGTCTACCTGATTTCTGAGGTCTCTAACGTAGCATAGTACATTGGGAAAAGCATTAGTTCTGGAGTCAGTGGGCCCGAGTTTAAATCCTACCTCTGACAGCTGTATGATATGGGCCTCAGTTTCCCTATCTGTAGAAGTAGGGACTTAGACTATGGGGTCTCTGGGGTTCCTTCCAGCCCTAGATCTAGGAATTCATGAATTATTACCTCCCAAAGCTGTGATTTCACTGGTCTAGATATAATTTTCACTACTGCAGATTGCACCATCCTTTACTGTGGCTTAAAAATAATTCATCACCTTCTCACTAACCTATTCATACTGGTCCTTGCAAAAGACAAATCTAGACAAGTCTTCAGGTCCAACTTCAGGCTTTATAAGCTTAGAAGAACCTACCAGAGTTAATATTCCATAGATATAGATTTCAAGAATGTAGGAACAAGAGGGCATAGCCAACATGGTGGATTAGAGGCAGCCTATTTGAGAATATGACACATGCAACTCCTAAGAACTTTATCATTAGTAAGGCAATTAGAAGTTTACATGGAGAGAGGGCATGGGTATTGGGATAATATTGGGATAATCTCTAAGAAAAAATGAAGGAGTGAGAAAGGGGGGGATTCACTAGAGAAGGGGGCAGGGAGAGCTAGAATGAGGGAAATTTTCTCGCATAAATGAGGTGCACAAAGAACTTTTATAATGGAGGAGAAATGGGGGGGGTCAATGCTTCAACCTCACTGTCACTGAAATTGGTTCAAAGAAAGAAGTATATATATTATACACACACACACACACACACACACACACACACTTACGTATAAAAGGGAGGCTGGATTAAGGGAGGGAATGGTCAGAAGCAAAACAGACTTTTGAGGTAGAAGAGGATTGAGAGAAACAGAGAGAGAGAGAAGGATAAGTAGAATAAAATGGGATAAAGAGAAATATAGTTATCAATCATGATTGAATGTGAATAGGATGAGCTTACCCATCAAACAGAAGCAGATAGCAGAATGGATTAGAAATGAGAATCCAACAATATGTTTTTTACAAGAGACATTTGAAACAGAAAGACACAGTTAAAATAAAGGACTGAAGCAGAATCTATTATACTTCAAATGAAGTAAAAAAGGGAGGGTGATCTCAGATCATGATCTCAGATAAAGCAAAAGCAAAAATAGACCTAATAAAAGAGATAAGCAGAGAATCTACATTTTGCTAAAAAGGTACCACAGACAATGAAGAAACATGAAAAAAATTTAAGGGCAAATTTTTCCGATAAAGGCCTCATTTCTCAATATACAGCAAACTGAGTCAAATTTATAAAATTAAGAGCCATTTCCCAGTTGATAAATGGTGAAAAGATTTGAACAGGCAGTTTTCAGGAGAAGAAATCAAAGCTATCTCTAGTTATAAGAAAAATGCTCTAAATCAGTATTGGTTAGAGAAAGGCAAATTAAAACAACTCTAGGGCACCACCTCATATCCATCAGAAGTGACAAATGCTAGAGAGAATGAAGAAAAATTGGTACAATAATAAACTACTGGTTGAGTTGTGAACTGGTCCAATCATCCTGCAGCACAATTTGGAACTATGCCCAAAGGGTTATAAAACCATGCACACCCTTTAACCCAGCAATTCCAGTACTAAGTCTGTACTCCAAAGAGGTCAAAGAAAAGGGAAAACAATCTATGAGTACAAAAATATTATAACAGCTCTTTTTGCGGTGGCGAAGAATTGGAAATTGAGAGGATGCTCATCAATTGGGGAATAACTGGTCAAGTTGTGGCACATCATTGTGACAAAATATGATTGTGCTGTATGCAATAACAAGGAGGATGGTTTCAAGGAAAAAAACAACAACTACATGGCAATCCCTATATGAACTAATTCAAAGTGAAGTGAGAAGAAATGGGAGATCATTGTGTACAGTGACAGAAATGTTGTAATGATGATCAACTGTGAAAGGCTTGGTTATTCTGATCAATACAATCATCTAAGACTATTCCAAAGGACTCACGATGAAAAAATCTTATTTGCCTCCAGAGAGAAAACTGATGAACTGAGTGCAAATTGAAGTATAATTTTCTGACTTTGGTTATTTTTCTTGCTTTTCTGTGATGTGGCTAATTTGGAAATATGTTTTGCATGATTTCACCTGTATAATTGATATTTTGCTTGCCTTCTAAGTGAGCAAGGGAGGGGTGGGAAGGGGAGAGGGAGAGAATCTGGAACCCAAAATTTAAAAAGAAAATAATATTAAAAATAAATAATTTCTTTAAAAAAAAACAAACAAAAAAGAATGCAGGAACACTTCTATACCCCTAGATCATCAGATTAGGAGTATACCAAAGGCATTTCTAGCTAAGTCATGACAAAGCTAGGCATTCCCAATGATCAGTTGAGCTTACCTTGTTGGTCCTGCAAAATTAAGGTGCAAACCAGGTTGATTGAATATAATACCAAGGCCCATCATGTTCCTCTCCCACTCTTTCCCTTTACCTTTAGTTCATCAGCATCATAGAAGTCAACTCGTACGGCAGGTACCATCCATGTCTGGAAGAGGGTGGCCAGGATCTGCTTGGCAATGGCATCAGCGATGAGGTGGAAGTGTAGAGGGTTCCGTCTGTTGGGGGTGAGGGGAGGAGGAGGGGAGGAAATATCAGAAGAGCTTAGGATCTTTGCTTTATTATTGTCACATGAGGTAATATTTGTAAAAGCACATAGCACTGTGCCTGGCACATAGTAGGCTCTATATAAATGCTCAGTCCCTTCTTTCCTTTCCTCTTTTGCATACATTTTGAATTTGGGTGTGTACATATTGCCTACTCATATCAGGAGAATACAATCTCCTTGATAAAGGGGATTTTTTTTTGTTTGTTTGTTTCTAAGACACCTGGCACAGGGTTGTTCACTGAATAGCTGCTTAATAAATATACCCTGATTGATTTCCTGAAGCAAACAACTTCTTCCACAGAAAAACAAAACAAAACAAAACAAAAACAAAAACCATCAACTGTAGTCCAGGAAAGCCATACCAGTGTTAGTATATCACTGTGAGATGGTTTATTCTTTCCAAATGTCTATTCTGATAGTAAATAAAAGTAAGCCTCAATAAGGGAAGAACACGCAGATTGAACTATGACAGTACAGAGGATAGAGTGTTAGACTTAGAGTCATACATTCCTGAGTTTGAATCCTATCTCTGACACTAGCCGTGTGAACCTGGGCAAGTCACTTAATCTCTGTTTGCCTCAGTTTCCTCATCTGTAAAGAGGGATAATAATAACATCTCCCTCACAGGGTCATTATGAAGATCAAAGGAGAAGGCATATTTACAATTCTTTGAAAATCTTAAGGTGCCATGCAAATGCTATTTCTTATTATTATTTTAGAATTGTGAATAGGTATGAAGTAGCTTTGACCCTTGGTCTGGACTCTGTTGATAATCATTTGAATATATTGCCTCTGTGGAACTTAGTCTCCTGATATATAAAATGGACAGAGGAGAACTAAGGTCTGTTTCTGGTTCTACATGATGAAGTGGAAAGAACCCGGCACACAGAGTCAAAACATTTTAGAATCTCAGAGTTTCAAGACACCTCAGAGGCCATCTTGCTAAACCTATACTGGTGTCCATTGTGGTCATCTGCAATTGAAAGTCTTTAGTGAGGGGGAACTAATTACCTCCTGAGATAGCAGATTTCCCTTTTGGACAGCTCTGATTGTTAGGAAATATGTCCTTATATTAAGCCAAAACCCATCCTTTGAACAATGCTTATGCACCGCCATTAGTTCCAGAGGCAATCTGATCCCTCATTTACACATCAGCTCTTAAGCACTTGAACACAGCTGCCATAAGCCCCCCAAGTCTACTTTTCTCAGGGCCAAACATCCTCAGTTTCAACGTAACTCATTCTTATATGAAATGGTTTCTAGTCTTCACATTGTCTTGGTGGTTGTCTTTTGGACTCGTTCCAATTTATCAACGTCCTTCTTAAAATGTGCCACCTAATACCAAACAATGAGCAGATCTGAGCTGTAGCTGTTGCTTACTCGCTGAATGACCAGGGGTAAGCCATTTTACATTCCTGGGTCTCATTTCTGCTTCTGGAAAAAAAAAGTGTCCCTAATAACTGTGCTACCTGTGCTAGAGAGCTGTTGTAAGGAATACTCTTTGTAAAGTCTTGGGATATTTGCAAAGTATTATTTTCAGGATCCCATATCTAGCTTTTTTGTTCCGTGTATCGGTGGATGCATTCTGCATGTTTTTTCTCTGATTGTGCCTCTCTGAAAGGGAAATAAAACTCTTAGTAAATCAGCTGAGCTTGTTCAAATGCTTTCCATAACTTTCACTTCTTGCCAAAGTTAATTTGTGAGTTCCATCAAGAAAGAACTATTTTGCCTAAACCTGACATCCCTCTCAGGCTTCTAATAGTATTCTACATTCAACTAGTGCTTAACACATGCCTTATAAATGAATGCAAATATTGCATGCTATAAGTATTCAATAAATGTTTATTGATGAAATAAACAAATGTCTCATAAATAATAGGTATTGAACAAGTGTTTATTGGAAGACAAACTAGAAGGATGGGTAAATGTCTTGAAGGTGGTAGGTACTTAATAACAGCATGTTGACGAATGACTAGCCAGCTGAATGAATGTCTTATAGACAACAGTTATTCAATAAATTTTAGTTGGGGGATAGATGGATAGATGGATGGGTGAATAGATAGATGCTCTACAAGTGCTCTATAAATGCACTGTATGAATGGATCCTGGAGGGTTGAATCTATTACAAGCAGTAAGAACTCAATAAGAGCTCATCTAAGAGATAAATGCATGGATGGGTGGATGGATAAATGCCTTACAAACAACAGATTCCCAAATGGGTGATTTTTAAAAAGAAACTGATGGATGGATGTATTATAAACAGTAGGTGCTCAATAAATGCTTGCTGAATGACTGGATGAATTCATGTCTTATAAATGTAGGTTTTCAATGAGTGTTTCTTAAACAGTTGGATGTTTAACAACTGATAGGTATTCATTAAATGTTTGTTGAAAGGATGGATGAATAGATCAATGAATGGAGGGAGGGAGGGAGGATTGGTCAACACTTTACAAACAGTAGGTGCTGAACAAGTGTTTGTTGAAAAGTTGAGTGGATGGTGGAAAGGATATTTTACAAATAGTAGGAGGTGAATAACTGTTCATTCAAAGAACAAAAAAGAGATGAACAGGAGACTAAAGTGAGACAAAGAGATTAGGAATTCCTCCACTGGACTCCAAGTCTAAGTGTGCTGCCATCAAACATACTGCAGCTCAGTCAGCCCCACTTTGAGGAAGGGAGGACAGCTAGTCTGATCTTTACTGAGCTCCCTTGCAAAGAATATGGAAGAAGGCTGTCAGTGAAATTTAGCCATGATTTGTAGGGAGGGGTGATGAGTGCATATTTATCCATAGACCAGTGGCTTCCCCACCAGCAGGGAGGGATCCACATTTGTGAAAGCCAATGAGAAGACAGATGGTCTATTTAGCCTTTAGCATAAGCTGTACCTTCCTTCAATCCTCTGGGAAGCATAATAGAGGCTCATTTATGTAGAATTTATAAAGGTAAACGGGTGTACTTGTCAACTAGCATTTTTCATCCACAACAGAGGGAAGGCTTAATTTCAAGCACCAGGTGAAACTAAAGGGAGAGAACACACTGAGATGTTTATAGTGACTAAGAGCTGGGACCTCCTAAGGAGATGGCTATTGCAAAACTTAGAAAAATGAGAGGCGGTGCGGAGCAGTAGAAGAAATAGAATATTTGAAAAATGAGAGTGTGGATTCCAGATATTTACCAGTCTACATCAAGGAGCTGTGACTTCCATTTCCCCAACCCCAGCATCCTGGTCCCCAACATTAGAATGTGAACTCTTTGAGAAAGGGGGATATTTCATTAAAATATATATATATATATATATATGTACGCACATACATATATGTATACACACACAAATATATATATATATATATCCTCAGTTATTAGGACAATGCTTAACACATAGTAAAAACTAATTCTTTCATTTCTTCTTCCTTTTCTCCTTCCTTCCTTCCTTTCTTCCTCCTTTCTTCCTCTTTCTGTCCTTTCCTGCCTTCCTTCCTTCCTTCCTACAACCAAGAATCACCTACCCAGCAAAACTGAGAATAATTCTTCAGGGGAAAAAATGGTCATTCAGTGAAATAGAGGACTTTCAAGCATTCTTGATGAAAAGACCAGAGTTGAATAGAAAATTTGACTTTCCAATACAAGACTCAAGTGGAACATGAAGAGATAAACAGGAAAGAGAAATCACAAGAGACTTATCAAGGTTGAACTGTTTACATTCCTGCATGGAAAGATGATATTTGTAACTTATGAGACCTTTGTCAGTATTAGGGTAGTTGGAGGGAAAAATTGTATGTATGTATGTATATATATATATATATAGATGATAGATGATAGATAGATAGATAGATAGATAGATAGAGGACACAGGGTGCGTTGAAGATGAAGGCGTCAAATCTGGAGAATAAAATTAAGGGGTGAGAGAGGATTATACTAGGAGAAGGAGAAAGGGAGCGATAGAATGGGGTAAATTATCTCACATAAAAACAGAAAAGGCTCTTACAGTGGAGGGGAAATGGGGGAAGGTGAGAGGGAATGAGTGAATCTTATTCTCATAGGATTTGACTTAAGGAGGGAATAACATACACACTCAATTGGGTATGGAAATCTGTCTTACCCTACAGGAAAATAGGAGGGGAAGGGGACAAGAGAGTAGGGGGATGATAGAGAGGAGGGCAGATTGGGAAAGGGATAATCAGAAGCAAATACTTCTGAGGAGGGACAGGGTCAAAAGAAAGAATAGAATAAAAGGGTGGGTGGGATAGGATTAAGGGAAATAGAGTTAGTTTTTCACAGCATGTCTACTATGGAAGTGTTTTGCATAACTGCACATGTATAGCCTATATTGAGTTGCTTGCCTTTTCAATGAGGGTGGGTGGGGAGGGAGGATGGGAGAAAATTTGGAACCCAAAGTTTTAAAAACACATGTTTAAAAAAAATATTTTCACATGCAACTGGGAAATAAGAAATACAGGAAATGGGTTACAGAAATCTATCCTGCCATACAGGAAAATGGAAGGGGAGGGGGATAAGAGAAGGGGGGAAGAAATAGAAGAGAAGGCAGGCTAGGGGAAGGGGTATTCAGAATGCATGCCATCTTGGGGTGGGGGACGGGCGAGATGGGGTGAAAATTTGGAACTCAAAAACTTGCGAAAGTAAATGTTGAAAACTAAAAATAAATAAATTTATTAATTAAAAAAAAACCAAACTTACATTCTAATGGGGAAATGTCTTGGGATTACACTAAGTATCAAAAAAAAGAAAGTGCTTTGTAAATACTAAAGCACCATAGAAACTGGAGTTGTCATTTAAGTAAATAAGCATTTATTAAATGTCTACTATGTTCTCAGCACTGTGCTAAGAGCTGGAGAAACAAAGAAATAGAGCAATGGTGATGATGATGAGTGCTTTCATGAACCCCTGTTTCCACACATTGACTCATCCTGACCTTGGATTACCTGCAATTACTTAACATATATTTATCTTGGGCACATTTTTTTAAAAAAATATATCACTAGAATATAAACTCCTAGAAGACAGGAAGTGTCTTGTTTCTGTCATTGTATCTTAGGGTCCTAGCATGGATCCTGGCATACAGTAGCGGCCTAATAAAAGTTTTTTTTGAAATTAGAAAACTGGAGGACCAAAAGAATCATATCAATTTTGTAATGCATTTACCTTATCTGTAAAATGGGGATAAACAATACCTCCCCTGCCTGATTTGAAAATATGTCATGAAAATTGTAAAAGCAAATGGAGGTGAAAGACCTGAAAATTGAAAAGCACCAGACAAATTTAAGGCAGTATTAGAATAATGAGCTATTTGCATGTTAGAGGAAGGAGGGGTGACTTACTGCCTTTCTCACTAACTATTATAATCTAGAATAAGAAAAACAAGTGCTTGTGGGAACAAATTCACTAATATGTAATCAGAAAATGAACCCTTGGTTTATTTTTCTAATCCATCCATCAGTCAACTGGTAAACATGGAGTGTCTGTTAGGTGATGGGTCCTGTGGTAAGTGCTGAGAACAACTCCACTTTCTGTGATATTTTAGTACTCACAAAGCACTTTCTTTTTTGGATACAGGTAGCAGATTTCCACCACTCCCCTATTAGAATGTAAGTTCCATGAGGACAGAGATTGTCTGCCCTTTTTTGTCTGCCCTATCCCCAGTCTTTGGCACGCAACAGCCAGTCAACAGGATTCAAAAATGGCAGGGGCTTTTGAGGTCATGTAATCCAATCCCTTCATTTTTGAGGACACTGAGACCCAAAGAACATTAGGGGATCATCTCTGGAGCTCCCATCCTGGGGCACCACTGGTCTGGTTAATGAGTACCTCCCAGGGTCCATCATTTCAGAATGGCCCCGGCAACTCCTCCCTTTATTACTTGGACATCGCATCAGGTGCCTTGTCACTTCACTTGTACCTTTGACCCCTTCCGCCTTCCAGTCCTAGAACCATAGTCTCATGAATACTACCATAGTGGTTGTGACAGTCTACTCCCATTGGCTCCAACTACCATTCCCAGGTGGCTAGGTGGCAAGTAGATAAACTCCTGGGGCTAGAGTCAGGAAGACTCATCTTCCTGAGTTCAAATCTGGCCTCAGACATTTACTAGCTGTGTGAAACTGGGCAAGTCATTTAACTTTGTTTGCCTCAGTTTCCTCATCTGTAAAATAAGTGGAGAAGGAAATAACAAACCACTCCAGTATCTCTGCCATGAAAACCCCAAATAGAGTCACAAAGAGTTGGACATGACTGAAAATGACTGAACAATAACTATTCTTACAACTTTTTAAACCAAAATACCCTTCCCTGATCTCTGCACCCCCATACCTATTGTTGATACTATTAGAATGTAAGCTTCATGGGCTCAGGGACTATCTTTGCTTTGTATTTGTATGCCCAGTGTTCAGCACAGTACCCTGCACACAGTAGGTGTGTTAAAATGTATTTATTCACCATTTTAGAGACGGAAGGTACCTTAGGGCTCATAAAATAAAACTCACTCATTTTACAGATGGGGAAACTGAGGCCAAAAGAGATGAAGCGATTGTCCTAAAGTCACACTTGACCAAACTAGTAAGAAATACATAGATCTGAGACTCAATCCAGGCATCTGATTCCCATCTGGAGTTTTTTCCACTGGACCAGTCTGAATCTAGGTCAGCCCCGAAATACTCTGAGCACAGTAATGGATTCTTTAAAAAAAAAAGTATTTACTAACCTAGCAATTATTCTCATGCTTTTCCTTCTAAGAAACAGATGCTAAAAGAGAAGATTCTTTACTCATTTTTCAGCCTCAGAAACTTCCACTTGACTGTGGCCTTGGACACATCCAAGAAGAACATTTCACTGGAGTTGCTTCTTCTAAGATTTCAGTCTAGTCTCTTTGTGCTCATAGATGAAGAGGACTGAGAGGTAGGGATCACCCCAGGCCAACCCACATATTTTGCAGATGAGCAATGAGGTGTGGTGGCAGAGTCTGGGCCAGTAGGACACTAGCCTAGAAATCCCAGCTTTTATACAAGCTATTTAAATTTAGGTAAGTTATTGAATGTATCTGGACCTTGGTTTCCTCATAAGTAAAATTGAGGAGGCTGGCCTAGATGATTTCCCAAAGTCCTTCCATCTCCCAAAACTTTGAAGTTATGATGATACTGTGATGAATCTCTGCTACTTGCTAGCTGTATGACCTTGAGCAAGTCATTTCCAAACTCCATGCCTCATTTCCACATCTAAAAAAATTAGTTGGACTATTATTTGATTTTTCAGGCCAGCCAGCTCTGACATTTCCTGTTCAATGGTCCCCCCAGCTCTGACATTTTCCTTGTTCTCAGGCCCCTCCCAGCTCTGACATCCCCTGTTCTGAGGCCCCTCCCAGCCCTGACATTCCCTGTTTTCAGGCCCCTCCCAGCCCTGACATTCCCTGTTCTCAGGCCCCTCCCAGCTCTGATATTCTTTGTTTGTAGGACACCCCAGTCCCAGCTCCAGCATTCTATGATCAAATAGCTACAAATTCAGTTCCCCACAGCTCTGTTTAGTTTTTTTTTTATCCCTGTCAGGGGTTCATTCTAGAGATGCATGGGATTCTAGATGTGCTTTCTCAACAGATAGAAATAATGCTCCACATCACCTAAATTTTTTTTTTTTTTGGTGAGGCAATTGGGGTTAAGTGACTTGCCCAAGGTCACACAGCTAGTACGTGTCAAGTGTTTGGTCTGAGGCCGGATTTGAACTCAGGTCCTCGTGACTTCGGGGCCGGTGCTTTATCCACTGCGCCTCCTAGCTGACCCCCATATCATCTCAAATTAATGGCTCTTAACTGCGTGTGTGTGTGTGTGTGTGTGTGTGTGTGCGTCCTGGATACCTTGGGTGGTCTGGTAAAGCCCTTCTCAGAATCATGTTCTCAAATGCATAAAATAAGACACCTAGAATTACAAAGGAAACAAATGATATTGAGTTACAGTTATCAAAAGATTAAAGAAACAAGTTTGGGGACCTCCAGGTTAGGAAGTCTTGAACTAGATGAAGTCCCTTTGGTTTTCCCCTGAAGGTCCAATGGGGCCCTCAGTCTGGCTGGGTCAAAGCTGTCCTAAGGCCTGAGAGCCGGGGTGGGGGGCGGGGATCTTCGCTATCTCATGGGCAGGAGTTTCTACTACGGACAAGGAGCCAGGAGCTCGAGCTGACTCCATTTTTAGTGACTAGATACTCCTACTCATTCTCCTCCTCCCCAGCTCTCCCACACCAAGGTAAGACTGGAACAAATATGCTAATGCACGCCAGCAGAGATGATTAAACCACCATGACATATATTTTTCCCCCTCAGAAATTTGCCACAGATTGTCTGAGGCAATCTGGGGCCTGCTTTTGTATTAAAATATATGGTAACACTCCAGCTGAAGCATCCTTTAATTATGAAATGACAATGGAAATCTGATTTAAAAAAAAATGCATGTGGCATCCACATGAATACCAAGGAAATCCATTATACTCAATGCTATTCGAGCACAGAGCACCATGGGAAAAGGCGAGGGGCTCAGGTGAATTTAAATAAGAGCTCTCACGCAAGAGAGATCGAGCAGCTCATCCTCCCTCTCAGGGCCTCAGTTTCTGCAATCGAAAAAGAAAAGGATGTGGTTGGGAGTAGAGGGTCATAAACAGAGGTGGATAGAAACTCAGAGGCCATCTGGCCCAGCTTCCCATATTTTACAGATGAGGAAACTGAGGCTTGCTTGCTTAGGGTCATAAGCTTTGAGAGAGAAAGGACCGCAGAGGCCATTTTGCCAATGAGGAAACTGAGGCCCGGAAAGGTTTTACCCAAGGTCACACAGGCAGCAAGCATGTGAAGTGAGATTCAAACCCAGGTCATAACAATGATTATAACAATAGCTAACATTTATACAGCACTTTAAGGTTTACAAATGACTTTACGTGATTTTTAAAAATTTGATCCTAACAACAACCCTATAAGGTAAGTGCAATTATTATCTCCATTTTACAGATGAGGAAACTGAGGCTGAAAGGAGATAAGTGACTTGCTTAGGGTCATTCAGCTGGTACATGTCTGAAGCAGGGTTAGAACTCAGGTCTTCTTGACTCCAAATCTAGTGTTCTATCTACTGTACGAAAGCTTTGGATAATTACAAGAACATTCCAAAGACAAAAATTAAACAGTATCTGCCCTCGAGAAATTTACATTCTAGACGGGGGAGGGGTGGTGATGTGATTTTCTTAGGCTCATAAGATCACAGAGTTCAAGCTGGAAAGAAAGGTTGAGGCTATCTAACTCACCTCCTCTATTTTACAGATGAGGAAACTGAGGCCTAGTGGCCGGGAAGGCTGAGAAAACTCATAAATGAATCAATAAAAAATCTACATCAATGAAATAATGAGGTAATTTGGGGAATAAGGAGCCACGTGGGGGTCAGGAAAGGTTTCACTAGAAGGTGGGACATGAAACATGAAGTGGAAAAAGGAAGGGGACAAGACTAGACGTCCCTGGTGGCTAGGAAGCATCCCTGGGCAGGTGGGTTAGATCAGTTCTCACTCACTCCCCCAGCTGGAGAGCCCAGCCTCAGGTCTCTTTCTCCCATTCTGCCCCAGCCTTCCGTCCACCACACACTGAGAACTGACCAAATTCCTTCAGGGCTTGGACTGTTTCTCTTCCCATCTCCTGGATCAGAGCAGATATTTAACAAATACTTATTGAATTGAACTAAGTTGGATTGGATTGAATTCGAACCCAGACCCCTAGTGGTTTAGTCCTCCATTCCTTCCACTAAACCGCACTGCCCTCTGATGCCAAGACTGTGCCCTGCCAGTACTGCCTCAATGACCTCCAATCTTCCTTGCCCAAATTGTCTGCCTTTACTTGACACTCTGGAATCAAAATCACGGGTATCTGTAGCTCTAGGGAAGATGGGACCAGTGTCCAGGAAAGTCTAGTACCAGTTTTGCTGAGTTAGAGTCCGGGTAGGGAGATGAAGGATGTGCATGCATGAACATGCACACATGCACGTGTGCACACACACACACACACACACACACACACACACACACATCTTTTGTCTATACAACTGAGTCCTTATTTTTACAGTGACTGGGGAACCAGTCTTGACAAGGCTAAATGACCTGATGTCCCAAATCAATCAAACAGCTAATCGATCAATCAACATTTATTAAAAGAAAGCTGGAAGGGAGTAATGTTCTCATTTATTTCTGAGAAGACTGCCACCATACATGTGACCAGGACACTTTTGCACAGAAACATTAACGCTTTGTCTGCTAGCTCATCTTCATTCCAAAGACCTGAACTGAGGCTAGAAACAAGCTGGATGGAAACTTAGAGGTCATAGGATCACAGATTAGGCCAGAGTCCACCTTGTCTAACCCCCTCATTTTACAAATAAGGAAGTTGAGTCCCAAACAAGTATAAGAGATTGGATTTAAACCCGAGTCCTCAGACCCCAGAGCCAACATACTTTCCACCTTACCATAAAGTTTTCATTTTCCTTTATTTAATAGGTGGTACAGTGGAGAGAGTACCAGGCCCAGAATCAGAAGGATCTGAGTTCAAATGTGGCATCAGATACTCGCTAGCTGTGTGACCCTGGGCAAGTCGCTTAACCCTGTTTGCCTCAGTTTCCTCATCTGTAAAAATGAAATAGTACTTCATTATCTCTGCCAAGAAAATCCCAAATGGAATCATGGAGAGTCAGATATGACTGAAATGACTCACCACCACCACCAACATATTAAACTCCATTTTTCCCTACCAGGGAGAAGAGCTATTCACGAGTACATCAACAAACCAGACTGGTAGCCACCCTTTTTGACACTTGCAGTCACGTTAGGTCAGATGACTGTGCAAATGAATTTCATTGCTGTTGATATACACTGGGGGTAATTTTATTTTAGTTTAAAGACAGAAGTAGGAAAGGCTTCCCCTCGGCAGGCATCTACTCCACCCCCTCCCCAGGAGGAAAATGAGGTGAACGGATACCAAGGGATTTGTTCTCAATCACACAGGCGGCAGCTAGGTTTTCAATTCAGGCCTTGTGACTCCAAACACAATGTTCTTTTCATATCCCTGCCCTGTCAGTATAACCCTCCTCATCATAAGAAATCACTGGGTTATAGAGAATAAGGGAATAGATTGGGAGTCAAGTATCCTGACTCTGCTTTGCACCAGCTGGCCTCCAACCTAGAATTCCCTCCCTCCTCATCTCTGCCCCTTACAATTCTTGTTTGCTTTCAGAAGTCAGCTCAAGTATCACTTTCTCCATGAAGCCTCTCCTGAATTCCCCCCCAGATACTAGTGCCTTCCTCTGAAAAACCAACAAAAGCCCCAAATGATTTGGAAGGATTTTTGTATAGACCTCCACATGGGCATGTTGTCTCTGTCCAACAGAACATAAGCACCATGAAGGCAGGGGCCATTTCATTCACAGCAGGTCCTTACTGATAACTACCTAGTCCCCACGTGACCTTGGTTCAATTATTCCCCCTCTCTGGGCTTCTCTTTGTCCCTGCTAATGTGAGAAGTCTGGACTAGAGCTTTCAATTCTCACTGCAGAGAATTGGGTGCCATAGGTCAGGGAGAAAGAGGAAACACAAGCAATTATTTGGATTCTGGGTTTCCTTTTCACACTCTAGTCCTCGAATCGACTTCCAAAGCAAATTTGCCCCTTCCTTTTAAAATTCTTAATGGCTATTGCATCCAGGCATCTTCGAGAAATGAAAATGATTTAAGACAACAAAGTAGGTCTTGACTGAAGATTTGGGGAAAACCTTGTCTGAGAGTGAATATAATTACCATAATTAGCAAATAGACCCCAAAGAGACATCTTGCACAGCTACTATTATATTATTATTTAGCATGAGGAAGGTATTTCATTTGGCAAAGTACTTTATAATCACATATTAGTTAATCCCTGAAATGTGCTTGAAAAGCAGTTCTATTTATAGCCTGGCTGGCTGTGGAAGAAAAGTTTCAAATTCTTTTGCTTCCCTCTCTCACGCATACATGATCACCCTGATCTATTAAATTAATCAGTTCATATAATCATAAAGCTGAAAGGGACTCTTGAGATCATTTTGTCTGACACACTGCCTGGAGCAAGAATCCCCTCTACAGCACTCCAAACAAGTCTTTGCTACATCTTGAATAGCTGCAGTGATGGGGAGCTCACTACTCATCCACTTGAGGAAATAAGCTGATTTTTGTTTTTCCCCTTTATATTCTCAGTGCCTAGAATACATAGTACCACTTATAAATTTTGGGTCTTAAATCTTCACCAATAAAGCTTTGTAAAGGACTATAGATATGGGAGCTGCTACAGGGCTGGAATAGATAGCTTCTCATATGATTTCTGAGAGAAAGAGAGGTGGTATAGTGTGTCTGAATTAGTAAGACTTATCTAGGCAAATCACTTAATCTTTCTGAGCCTCAGTTTCTCATCTGTTAAATGGGGATGAAAGGCAATATGGCACAGGAGACAGACACACAGCCTCTGAATAATGAACACCCAGGTTCAAGTCTAGTCTCTGACACATGAATAAACAAAGGAATGAGTGAATAAAGCATTCATAAGGCCTTACAACATGCAAAGCACAGAGTTCAGCCCTGGCAACACAAAGGGAAAAGGGAGACAGCTCCTGCCCTCAAGGGGGCCCATTCTTTTGGGGGAGGCAACACAGATTGGAAAGTTTCAGCTGCAAGTCAGAAGAAAAATCTTTAGTCCTTAGGGGCAGCAGCAAATCAGACGGTTATGCCGCTTCCTTGATGCCATTTCCGCTGATAAAATCATGGCAGTTTCTGAGGTTGAACCATCCCGGATAGGTCACTTAGCCTCTCCATCCTCTAGGCACCTTTCTAAGACGATGAGCCATGGAACAGCTGATGCCCTACACTGGTGGAGGGAGTTTCTCGATCAGGAAATTCCTCCAGAGATGAAATCCCATGTTCACCTCTGATACTTCCCCCTCTTTTCCCACTTCCACCCCCTGGGCACCTAGGTACAGAGAGAGAGAAAATCAGGTTTGACCTCCATGTGTCAGCCATTTGCTAAGTGCTTTGGATACAAAAAGAGAAGCAAAAACAAAGACAATTCCTGGCCTCAGAGAGCTTACATTCCAAGAAAGAAAATGGCGCCCCCCAACCCCACCCTGACCCACTCAAAAAAGTGCAAATGAATACAGAGGGAAAGGAACCTTAGATGGGAGAGCATTAGTTATGGGGAAGGGCTACGAAAGAGTTCCTGGAGAGGGAGGGTTTTGAGCTTGAGGGAAAGGAAGCCAGAGATTCTTAAAAGCTGAGGAGACGAAGAAGAACATTTTAGGCCTACAAAGGCAAACTTTAAAGAAATTCATCTACTATTATTATCTTGTCCCTGGGACTGGCATTGCCTCTCAAAGCCATACATGAGTGCATTGGCCAAAAGACAAATACCTGGCCCTGAGCATAATGAGCTAAGTCAGGCTCACAGGTCAGCCTTTTCCCTTGTCCATCCCCTACCAGAGATCACTGATTCATAGTTTCCTAATCTCCTGACCCTCTCTATTCTTGGTCACTGAAATGTCGAGCTTGCAATGCTTGGGGGTGTCTAGATGAGGATCTTGGGACCGTGGGTTTTAGGGATGAAAAGAAACTTGGAAATCACTTCATCCAACTTCCTCATTTGATAAATGAGGAAACAGAGGCCACAGAGATTAGTGGCTTGCCCCAAATCACACAGGTATTAAGTAACAGACCCAGTCTTATCTCTTCAGGTGAACTGAATCATCCTTGTCTCCCCATAACAATAACCAAGCTTACATACATTCCACACTGACTTCTGAGTCTCCTTGATGGGATGGCTTTGGAGAACCCCATTCATACTTGAAAAGGAATCCCCTCTGGAGCATCCCTGATAAAAGCTCACACAACCCCTGTCCAAACATTCCTAGTGCAGGGAAGCTGACCAAAATGCCTACTTCTAGAAAGGTTTAATGGTTAGGGAGACTTTCCTTCCATCAAGCCAGAGTCTACCTGAGCAATTCCCCCATATTGTTCCCAGTTTTGTCCTCTGGGGCCAAAAGGAACATGCATGACCCCTCTTCTCCATGACAGTCTGAAGCACTTAAAGCTAGCTAACATGTGACTAGGTGTTCTCTTCTACAGACCAAACAAGCTCCAGTTCCTTCAAATGACCATCTCCTAGCATGGCGTTCAGGCCTCTTTCTAGAGTGGTTACCCTCCTATGAACAAGTTACACATTGTCCACCTTCCTAGATAACTTGGAGAATTTTCTGTTTATTCATTTAAAGCTTCTCCTGTCCCCAAGGGCATATTTGAATCATTTATTAAATTAATCCCAACCCACAGATGGGAAAACATTTCCTTTACCTATGAAACAAGACAGACTTGACCAAAGTGACGACATCTCGACTGGCGTTGTACCCAGCGCAGACAATGGCGACGTGGATCGTCTGGGGAGAAGAAGAGAATGAGATGATTTAGACAGAATGAAGGACTTTTCTCAGTGCCTCATCACTCAAGAGAAAGATAAATTGCCACCACTCATTCTGGGGGTCATTAGAAAACATGGGGCACAGTTTGCAGCTGTTTATGCTGGCTCAAGACAGTTTTATTAAAACCATTTTAATTGGGTTATGGCACCATCATCATTTGGAAGCCATTATGATCCTTCTAAATTACATTTTATGTATAGCAGGGACAATGCTGATTAGCTACAACAGGCTAGCAGAAAGTTACTTGCCCACATGCCTGGAGCCAAAAGCAATTGACAAGAGGACAGTGGTAATGAATATCCACTGGGACAGAAGATTCACTGTTAACCAGATCCATTAGGCAGCAGAATGGGCTTCTGGCAGGGGATCATCTTCCTGGTGAATGCAAATAAAATAGATTCTAATCTGTCTGAGATGAAAGAAGACTGGATCAGGTACAAAGAAAAAAAAAAGGAAATGAACCCGATGACCCAGCCAGGTTATGACATATTTATAGCTGAAAGAGATCTCATCATTTGTCTAGTCCAGGAGTGAGGAACCCATGGTCTTCTAGGTCCTTGGGTGCAGTCTTTTGACTGAGTCCAAGTTTTACAGAACAAATCCTTTTATTAAGGGATTTGTTTGGTGAAGTTTCGATTCAGTCAAAGGGCTGCACTTGAGGACCTAGAGGGCCACATGTGACCTTGAGGTTGCAGGTTCCCCACCCCTGGTCTTGTCCAATCTCCTAGACAATATGATAGAGCAGAAAGAGGGCTTGTCTTGTGGGAAGGGCTTGCCAGAGATCTTGGGTTTCAGTCATCATTCCTTCCACTGGGAGATCCTGGCAAGTTACTTTACCTTTCTAAAATTCAGTTTCTTTCTTCAAAGTTCAGTAAGTATTCCATCCTATATGAAGACTAGTCTCATCTTCCCTAATGGCTAGTGCCCTCCCCTCCAAGTACTTTGTATATTCTGCCTCTGAAAAGACCAAGCTTGTTCGAATCTAGAGAATTATGCAGAACTTTAAATGGTCCCAAATTTCTAAGATCCAATTTTTTAAACAACACTATTCTCCCATTATTGCTATGTGGCTACAAATAATGTAATGCCCTGGTCATACAAGAATCAAAAAGGACCATGGTCATTGTCCGAAGGCGGAAGCACATTAAAAGGGGTGAGCTTGGCACAAAGACCCAAAAGGCAGGTGCCCAACAATTAGTGTTAGTGGGGTGTGGCACATTACCAGTGATGAGCTGGGCATATGGAAGTTATGAGGAAGATCTCATTCAAAGACATGGATGTCCAGAACAAGAGGTATGACTAGTTTTGATGGAAGGGTGAAGGTTACCAGACGGTGGGTCCAAGGCTTGCTCTAATATCCCAGAGTTGACTGAGCCACTTAGGGTTCTCCCTCAATGGGAATCTCTTGTTAGGAATGAGAAGAAATCCTTGTTCAGGCATGCGTTGGAATAGATGGCCCCAGAGGTCCTTTCTAACTCTACCATCTATGATTTCTTCTTAAACCGTGAAAGGAATCAGAGGACATATTGGTCACATCCTCAATGGGAAACTTGTAGAAAGGCATGGAGAAGAATAGCGCAGGGTGGGAAGGTATGGAGGAGCTTGGACCTATACCAAAATGACACTTTCCTCATCTCCACAACTGTCCATGTCCTATTCCTTTAACTATCTTGCATTTAGTAACAAGCTTTTATTTATTCTTTTTATCATAATTCTATACATACTTATATATGAACTACTTGTCTCCCCTATTAGAATGGAAGCTCCATGAGGGCAGGCATTGTTTCACTTCTCTTTTTGTATCCCCACTGCCTAGCACAGCACCTTTTTCATATTAAGCGCTTAAGACTTAATAGCTACCATTTTATGCCTCACCTATTATGTGCCAGGCTCTGTGCTAAGCACTTACCAATTATTACCTCATTTGATCCCCACAACAACCTGAGGAGGTGGGTGCTATTATCATCTCCAGTTTGTAGATAAGGAAGCTGAGGCAAACAGAGGTTAAGTGACTTGCTCCAGCTAGTAACTGAGTCTGCATTTGAACTCAGATCTTCTTGACTTCAGGCCCAGAGTTCTATCTACCGCACCACCTAGCTGCCCTCTTAATTGTTTAATACTTGTTGATACACACACACACACACACACACACATCCACATATTTATATACACATATATACAAATACATACATATGAGTATATGTATGTATGTATGTATGTATATGTGTGTATTTGCATTGTCTTCCTCCAATACACCAAAAGATTGAGTGTAAATTTTTTTTTGGTATTTGTATCACTAGCATCTAGCACAATGCCTGGCACTCAATCATTACCCTTAATATGGCTTGCTGATTGATTTGCCGATTGTGCTAATGGTGAGAGTGCCCAACAGGAGATCATAGATCTGCTGAGGTTGCAAAATGGAAGCCTGAGACTCCCTAATCTTGTCTAATGCCTACAACTCTGCTTTGGGGAAGATATCTGAAACCAAATGGAGTGTTGACCATTTTCATAACAGCCTAGATGACTAAGTGCTCAAGAGCAGGGAACTTGGCCAAGATGATGATGCAGAGCAGGAAAAAGGTGTGTACCAAGGACAACTCTTGCAGATAACAACAATTCAAATACGAAGCTTCAGATATTGCCAGCATTGCCTTGGTTCCAGGCTTAGGGAGCACATTCAATAAGCACATTAACTACTGACATGAGAGTGTGGATTTTTCAACACTTTCTCCAATTCCCCCAATCTCTTTAGCTTCATCCAGTACACCTGTTTCAATGAATACATTCATCAAAGGATGCCGTACTGACAAAGCCCTGCTACCCCAGCAAAAAAAAAAAAAAAAAATTTTAGTTGATTAAGTTAGTCAAGGAGGCAGTGCCATCTTGTGGGTTCCTAAAAAAGTCAGGGTGACCCAGAATTCCTTGGCTAAGTGCTGATGTGACTGTTTACTTACTGTGAGGACTTGGGTAGTGTACGTTTACTCTTTGGCACTCAGTTTCCTCATTTCTTGAGGAAGTTGGATGAGGTGAGCACTAATTAATGTGTCTCCCCAACCCTAAATCCTGTAAGTGAGGGTAGGAGAAGAGGAATTAACCTTTCCAAGTTTGGAGTCAAGTTCTGCCAATAGCTTCCATTGTTACAGAACCATGAATTAAAGACCTTCTCTCAGGGGCCTCATAGGTCATCCAGCCCACTGCCCTTACTTTACAGATGAAGCTCAATGTAGTTAAATTACATGTCCAAGGTCATACCAATTGCATTGGCACTGGAGCCTGGGGTTGCCATTGACAGATAAGGATACCTCCAATGTGACTGAGTCTTTCAAGAGCAGTTTTACAGAGGCAGCAGAATGCAAAGGACAGCAGCGTCAGTCTTGACAACTGATGCACTGACCTTGGAGTCAGAGGACCTGGGTTCAAATCCTGTCTCTGATACTTACTACCTGCGGGACATGGCATACGTCACATCAACTCCCTGAGCCTCATTTTCCTCATTTGTAAAATGAGGGCTTAATGACTTTAGTGGTCTCTTCTTGTTCTAGAGATATGATAATATGAGGACTCTTAGCCTCCCTGGGCCTCACTTTCCTCATCTGTAAAATGAAAGGATTGAACTGGATGGCCTCTAGGCTCTATTCATGCTTTAGTCTAGGATCCCATGATCTTAATTTTCTTTTATAACCCCTCAGTGGACTTCTCAGGTGATAATATTCATTTCAATTTATATGGGTAGGTCTTACGCTCCCCCTCACCTCTTCCCTCATTAGATTTTAAGCTCTATTAGGGCAGTAACATCAGATCATAGATTTAGAGATGGAAGGAATCTTGGAAGCCATAAAAGTACAATCTGTTTGTATTACAGATGAGAAACTGAGGCCCAGAGAGGACAAGAGACTTATCATAGGATCATAGATTTTCAGCCAGAAGAGACTATAAAGCTTCAAGTCCAAAGCCAGGATGTTACCGTTGAGACCACCGAGGCACAGAAAAATTGAGTGACTTGCCCAGGTCTCTAGCTAATAAGTGCCAGGGATAGGATTCAAATTCATGACTTTCTAATCATTGTGCAACACTGCCCCTCTTACGGTGGCCCTCATTGCATATCCTCCAGTGTTGAACACAATACTCTGCACACAGTAGGGATATAACCAATACATTTCTGTTGTAGTTAAAGAGAAGCAAGTGCCATCCCAAAGGTTACTTTGGAGGTGTCACGGTTTCTGAAGCCTCCTGTGATAATTCTGCCTCTAACACCTCTGGAGACCTTATCGCAGCTCAGACAAGGGCTGGGGTGCTGGGGTCAGCCTCTTCAAGGAACTTTGTTCTGCTGAGATTACAAATGCTTCTGTCCCCAGGCTTCTGTGAGATGAGAAAGGATGCTTAATGCAAGAAGGATAATTTCTCAAGGCCAACCCCTCGAAGGCTTAGAAAAGTCTTGTGGATTCCCTAGAAATCATATCCTAAAATTCTTTATTTTTCTTATTTATTTATAACTTAGGCATTCTTCCTCTCTGGTATATTTCAGATTGATTACCAGTCTTAGAAGGTCATAGATTTAATCTGGAAGCCAACCTCCTCCAGTCCCATTTTACAGATCAAGAAACTGAGGATAAAAGCAGATGAGTGACTTGCCCAGGATCACACAGCTGGCTATGTTTCTGAGGCAGGAATTGATTCTCTGTTCTGACTCCAATTTCCCTACATCACACTTCCTCTTTCCTGAAGCAGTCACAACCCGGAACCCATAGAACAAATAATTCTAACTTATGGAAAAATTGATGAAATTTTTACAATATGAAATTACGTGAAGAATGTGATAAAAATATTGACACCCTCTGCGATGATTCCACTGCTAGGTCTATATTCTAAGGAATGAATAATAAAAAAAGAAAGGTCTCTAGTTACCTAAATATTTATAGTATCACTTTTTATATAGTAGCAAAGAACCAGGAACAAGCAGGTGTCTATTGATGGCATGAGGAATAGTCTAAACAAATTGTGGTTCATGAATGTGATGGAATTTTACTGTGCTGTACAAAATGATGAATGTGATGAAATAGAGAAGCATAAGAAGACATAGACTGATGCAAAATGAAGGAAGTAGAACCAAAACAACAAGGTTCAAAATGACCACAATGATATAAATAGAAAGAACAATAAGAAAACAATCAAAACTGAATATTTGGGGCCAACCAAGTTTGGCCCCAAAGAAGAGAGATGAGGAGGGACCAAGCTCTCCTTCTTTCCAGGGATAAGAGATGAGGGGTGTGTAATACTGCACATAATGCCAGGTTTTTGATGTGTAGTTTAATTTTGATGAATTTGCTCTCTCTTTAAAAATTGCTATAAAGGGTGACTTTCTCTGAGGGGGAGAGGAGAAGGATATGTGGGAATACAGATGTTATTAAAAAAAAGGTACCAATAAAAATTATTTTTAAAAGAGACAATTTGTCCCTTCAAAGGAGGGGAAAAGCTATCCAAATCACTCTGTTCTGAGGACTAAATGCCCAACCACTTCTATCCACTGAGGTCAAAACTGTATTGAGCATCCAGATACTTGGGTTCCAGTTCTGGCTGAATTACCTGTGGGCTGGATGACCTCCAAGATTCCACCTTACAACTGAGCAACCTTCAGTTTTCTCAAATGTTAAATGGGAGAATTAGGTTACAAGATTTTATGGACACATGAACCTGTGGTATCTTAACAGATTTAAACCCTGGGTGGGGGAGTGGTATGGGGGTAGGGGAAAAAACAGTAAAAGCTTTATGAAACACTTTAAGGCAAAGCACGTTTTCCCTTCACAATCCTAAAAGGCAGATGGTGAAAATATTTTATCCCCTAATTATACAGGATGAAGAACCCAAACTTGGAAGGGTGAAGTGTCTTGCCCACTTAGAATTGGAGGTATAACCTGGGATTAAAGGATAATATGTCAAGAGCTGGAAAAGTCATCTAATCCGAATTCTTCATTTCACAGGTAGAGAAACTGAGGCCCAATGATCTTCAGGGGCATAGTCAAGGTCATATCAAGGTAAGAGTTGGGATTTGATTCCAAGTTCTTTTGATTCCAAATCTGGCACACTTCCTACTGAATCTCACTGCTACTTAAATTCTAACACTGTTCTCCTGATTCCAAGGCATCCACTACTTTCTGTCAACATACACATTTTCTTAATGACAGTGAATGTACAAAGAGGATATGATTTTATCATTATGGAGAACTCATGGTATGGGAACTCCCTTTACCAATGGAGATCCCAACTTAGATATGACTTAGTAGAGAATTCTTAGGGTTATTCCTTGATGTCCCTGGGATACTTAATCTTGGAGAAGAGGAAATTTGGGAAGGGCATGACAGCTGCCTTCAAGTATTTGAAAGACTCTCATGGGAAAGAAAGAGACTTGGTCCATTTGGCCCAAGATGGAAGAACTCAGAAGAATGCGTGGAAATGTAGAGAAAGAATTTAGGCTTGATGTTAAGGGGACTTTCCTATCAATTAGAGTTTTCCCAAATTAGAAAGGACAACTTCAAGATGCGCTAGACTTCCCCTCCTTAGAAATCTTCAAGTACTTATCAGACAGGTTATACTAGAGATTCCTTTCAAGTGTGAGTTGGGCAAGATGGTTGCTGAGGTCCCTCCCAACTCTCAAATTCTGGGAGTCATCTTAGAGGAGGAGTGGGGAACCTGTGACCTTGAGCCTCAAGGTGCAGGTTCCCCATCCCTGCCTTAGAAGAATAGTGAGGTTAAGTAACTTGCCCAGGGTGACACAACTAGCTAAGGATCAGAGGCAGGACTTGAACCCAGATCTCCCTCAGTGCAAGCCATCAGGCTCTCCATCATGCCTCATTGTCCCAATCAGCTCACTAACCGCAGCTGCAAATCATCTAAATATAAAGGAAAAATGACAACCGATGACAGCAGTGGGGGGAATAACACAAGCAGGAGGCAAAGCCTACTCTATTACTGAAAAAAAAACCAACACGTGAATTCCTTGAAGAAGGAGGAAAAAATTCAAAAGCTATTCTGTTATCAAAATAGTGTGTGGTTAGTTAGAGGCATGGGGGACTCAGTGAGAGTCTGCCTGTTTTATATTAGCATTGCCTCCAGCACGAGGCCAAATCCTACTGAGCAAACAAATTTATCGGTAAAAGATATTATAATCTGGAGGCAATTTAAATCAACTGAACAGCTTTTAAAAGAAGCTAGGGATTAGGCTAACTGGAAAACTGACTACCCTTAAGACAGAGTTTTGGATGACCCCCCTTGGACCATCCAACCCAGGCCCATCAAGTAAGGGCCATTTGCTTATTAAATGTTTGTTGATTGAATATTGATCTTGCAGTAGAGCAGTTGAGGCATGCTGACAGCTTAAAATAGGGTGAGGCTTTATGAATGGAGAGAAGGGAGGCACATAAGGCATCTGGTGGGTAATGGTCCTCCCAGAAAGAAGGGCTCAGGTAGCCCATTGGTGGGCAATGGGCATGGATGGAGAGCATATTGAGATCTGGGAGCCGTTGGGAGATGTTTTTGATTCCCAGGTTTGACAAAAGTTACATGACTCCAGGCAAGTCCCTTCACCCTGATGAGCCTCAGTTTGTCCATCTGTAAATGGGGACTTAGCAGTTTGGGGATGGGAAAGGATTGTGACAAAAGCACATTATAAAACTGAGAGCTCAATGGAAATGTGGTCTGTCATGGTATCCACCAAAAAAAATCTCAGCTAACGATTTGGACACCATTTCTGAAACAGTCAAGAAAGTAACATTGGTAAGTTTTCCAAATAACTGAATCTTACCCCTTTATTCATCGTTTTGGAGAGGGATAGAGACAGGGAAGTGAAGAGGGAGAGAGCAGAGAGAACTGATAGTTAATGGAAACCTTCCTGAACCTCAGTTTCCTCAACTGTGAAATGAGAAACTTAGACCAAATAATCCCCTCAGTCTTTTTCTGAAACTCTAGGAACCCCTTTTCAAATATAAGACTGACATCCCCCACCTTCCTAAACAAGGTATGTTCAGGCAGTCTTGTGCAGTAGGAGGCACTCTGAAGTCAGAGGAGATGTATTCAAATCCTGAGACTTCTTGTGAGACTTTTGGCAAGTCAGTAACTTCCCTGGGCCTCAGTTTCCTCTCCTGAAAGATAAAGGGGTAGAAAGACATGCACTTTAAGTTCCTTCCAGCTCTATGGTTATTAGGCTAAGTTTGAGGGCTGTAGGAGCCTATTACTATTATTTAATATTTTGATGACAGAATCATTGACTGAAACGCCCACTATAACAAGCTGACATTTACGTAGCGCCTTAACATTTACAAAGTGCTTGACAGATATATCATTTCACAGTCTCACTACAACCCTGTGAGATGGGCATGATGTATACTATTCTCCTTGTTCTACAGATAAGGAAATTGAGGCACAGAGGGGTGACTTGGGGAGTTCTGTTTGTCTCTTTGCACAATGTCTCTGGCCAGCTGTACTTTCCAAGCTCTTATATCTGCTTTGCAGTTTCCTGATCTGTTATGTTGTGTCAGCTGATTTCTACTCCTTTCTTGAAATAAACTTTTTTGTTTTCTTTTAATTACACCCCCTGATACACACATCTTAAGTAGTGCTTTGGGTGGGTGGGAGCCATTATGACTCAGAAACTCTTGGGGTGGGGAGGAAGAATCCCCACGGGGAGAATTCCACTCATTTGCAGCTTTTCCCTGACACCCACTTTCAAGTGACAGAAAAAGGGCTGAGGCTGCTTGCTCTTGGCAGAAGAAGGCAGAGGAATGATGAAAGTTTTGCCCAGCCTTGGAAAGCCATTCCTGAGCACACCATACTACTCCTGCCCTTGGCATTCCAGGCCCTCCCCAATCTGACTCCAACCTACCTTTCCAACTTTATCAACGATTGCTTTTCCACCTGAAATCTCTACTCCTGCCAGGCTGGCTTCTATACTGGTCCCACAACACAGAATCCCATTTCCAAAATTTTTGTTCATATTGTTTCCTCAACAAACTCAAAAAATATCCTCTTCCTTTCTCCAACTATCCAGATCCTACCATAGTAAGAAGAGTACTGGCCCTAAAGTCAGGGGCCCTGAGTTCAAATTCTGACTCTCAGCTTTACTAGCTGTGCCACTTTGGGCAAATAACATCATCTCTCTGAGCCTCAGTTTTCTTATCTGTAAAGTAGGGCCAATGTAATTTTTCTCTAGTGAACAACAGGGTTCTTCTGAGAAGGGCACTTTCTAAATCTGAAGGCACCACAGGAATGTGATCTGATATTAGCAATACCTAGCTTTCAAGGTTCAGCTCCAGTTCTACCTTCCGTTCACCTCTGGTGAATCCAATCTAATTCACTTTATCTGTCATTTAACCACATACAATCTTATAGTCTGTCTCTGTTTCTGTATCTCGGTGTCTCTCTCTGAGTCTCTATCTCTCCTCTCCTGTCTCTTTCTGTTTCTCCTTCTCTGTCTCTCTACCCCACCTCCCTTCTTCCCTCCCTCTTGAACTTTTTAAAAAAAAATGGACATTTTTTAAACTTATACTCAATCTGAGACATAACCTTATCTCCCCAAGCAACAAAGCCTCTTGACATCAGCAACCTTTTTCTTCTATTCAAATTCAAATCCTTCCTATTCCTTCTATTCAAAATTCAGCTGCAAACATTGGCTGCAGGGCTCTGAGCTCTGCACAGGGGAAAAGAAAGATGAAAAAAAAAATACAGAACATGTCCTGCCTTCAAAGTGCTTACATTCCCTTAGGGTCTATATAATAAATAAATAGATTTGAAAATGGAAGAAAATTAGAGTGTAGTGAAAGGACTAGCAACGAAGAGGATATGGAAGGGTCTCATGTAGGTAGAAACATCTGAGATGAGCCTTGAAGTAGGTGAACAATTTTAAGAGACAAAAGGGAGAAGGGAGGGCATTGTAGGCATGGTGAGGGTGGGGGGTGGGGAGACAGATCATGGCAAAGGCAAAAACGCTGTAGATGGAAGACTGAGTTTGGGGAATAATATGTGAGACAATTGGACTTCAACATGGAGTGCCTGAAGAGAAGTAATGTGGAAAAAAGTCCAGAGAAAAAAGAGTCTGGAAGCAGATCTTGAAGAGCAATAATAATAATAATAATAATGTGTATATATATGTATGCATGTACATACATAAATACACATACTGTGTAGAGAGAGAAGGAGGAGGAGGAGGTGGCAGCAGCAGCCACCCTAGGACAGAATCTCATGGGACATCAATGCTTAGGTGGTTAGTACTATGCACTCCCCTTGTAAGAAGTGGTCATTAAACATTTATTAATCAAATTGGATGTTAGTCAGAAACTATCAGTGGGCCCTATTGTAGTATGAGAGACCTTGCCCTGGGCAACTTGGACAATGTGGATAACTTGTCTGAGATGACTTTGTTTCCAGGTCAAGGAATGGTGCCACTGAGAAGGTATTGTACAACTATCTTATCTCTAACCACAAAAGCCCAGAATGACAAACACACATCACCTTGGATTTGGAGGAGAATTCTGAGACCAAAAAGTCTAAGTCACGGCCAGAAAGGAGACTTGTATACCACATCGTTGACTAGTGGCCATGATGTATCCAAGAGAGGACTTGAGCATGAGTATTTCTAGCTTAGAGCCCAGCTCTCTATCCACCATGACACGTTGTCTTCATTCATAAGATGAGGTGGGGTAGGGTTGGGTTAGATGAGCTCTCAAGTATCCATCAGCTCTAAAGGCCTGATCCATGGGGAGTTTCAAAGCCTAGCCCAGGGGAAAAGCAGCCTTCTGATAGCAGCCCCCCAACATAATTGGCATGAGTACCAGGAGACCTGGGTTCTAATCCTTACTCTGATTGAACCACCATGCGACTTTGGGCAAGTCATTTCTCTGGACTTTGGTCTCCTCACGAGCACAGTGCCCAAAGGAGGAATAAAATAAAATAACCAGACAGACAAATAGATAGACAGACAGATAGATAGATAGATAGATAGATAGATAGATAGATAGATAGGTAGATAGGTAGGTAGATAGGTAGATAGATAGGTAGGTGGATGGGTGAATGGGTGGAAAGATAAACAAATAAATAAGAAATAGGTGAATAAAAGAATATATAAGTAAGAAATATAAAATGTATGACTACAAAGATAAATAAGTAAAATGGTAAATAAAAGATAAGAAATATAAAATGAATGAATAGAAAGATAAATGAGCAAATAGGTAAATAAAAGAATAGGTAAATAAGGAATATAAAATTAATGAATAGAAAGATACATTGATAGATACACTGATAGACAGATAGATAGACTGATAGATAGAGAGATGGATAAGAAATAGGTGAATAAAAGAATACATAAATATGGAATAACAATGGATGAATAGAAAGATAAATAAACAAATAGGTAAATAAAAGAATAGGTAAATAAGGAATATAAAATTAATGAATAGAAAGATAGATACATTGATAGCCAGATGGATAGATAGATAGATAGACAGACAGACAGACAGAGTTGAACTGAGATACTCTCAGGTTTCTTTCACTTTCGATATTCCCTATCTCTGGACTCTCTTTACCTCACACTTTTCCACTGCTGGTTGCTGCCCACACTCGGAGCTGTTGCCAGCCACGATGCCAGCCCTGAGGTTCTCGCTGTCACCCGTCCCTTCTTCCATTGAATAGGTTCTGGAGTGGTTGCTGCGGCGGTGGGATTGGTTCCGGCTTTGTGCCAGGCTGAGCTGCTTGCGCAGGACCCGGTTCTCCTCTTCCACCTCTCGCATGCGCACCTCCAGGCTCTCTCGCTCTCGCTGACTTGAGGCAGTGTACCGTGGACTGTGGGGCTGGGATTCAAGTGGAGACAGTGACACTGGCTTCCCATCTGCAGTTGGAAGAGACAGAGGAAGTGTTAACACACACACACACACGCACACACAGGCACGCATGCACGCTCTCTTCCCTTCCCTAACATCCATTAGGACCCAGCAAGGCTCATTTTATGTTCAAGTTTTAACTGAAAGCAGATGGAAACTTAGTCAGAAATGAACAGAACCAGATTGAACTGGGAGCAGAGTTAAGGACAGAAGGATTTACTAGAGTGATAAAAATTAATATGCTGTTCAGAAAAGGCAATCACGAAGCCATCTTCCCTAATCAAATCTATTGTTTTCCCTCCTCCATATATTTGGAATGTTTCAACACAAAACGCTCCATCAAGTCAATGACCCAATTGAACACATACATTTTCTTTCTCTCTCTGTCTCTCTCTGTCTCTCTGTCTCTCTCTCTCTCTCTCACACACACACACAGAAGCCTCATTTCTTAGAAGAGAGAATGCAATAAAGGATGGAAATATTAAAAAAAAAAAAACTGTACTCAGCCTCTAAGGTCATTCTTATCAGGTAGCATTTTGATAACCAAAAAGATTTCTCTCCTTCAAGCAACTGAAATGCCACCCGGTGTTGCAGAAAACCTACTTGTCCTAGAGAAAGGACCTAGTTTTTTGCCACCTAACTACCTTTGTGATCTCAAACAAGCTACTTATCCTCAGTGAACCTCAGCTTCTTCATCTGAAAAACGGGGGAGTTTTGCTAGATGACCTCTGAGTCCCTTCTAGCTCTAAATCTGTATTCCTTGCACAAACCATTCAAACTCCCTGGCTTTCAGGCTTCTCATCTGTAAAAATGAGGAACGGCAAGGAAAATGAGGGTGGTACTGCACTAAGTGGATTTGAAGGTCCTTTCCAGCTCTAAGTCTGTGAAACTGCTTTTGTGACCTTGGAGAGATCATTTCAATTCTTTGGACCTCAGTTTCCTCCTTTGTCAAATGGGGGGTGGGAGGAGAGAGAAAGATTTAGTTCTAGACCAATGATCAGCCAGGACCTCATCTAGGAAAGCTTTCTTGATTCCTCTGCTGAAATCAATAAGGTTGGTTACTTTCCATACACCATGCTTACATTGGGAACATAAATATAAAATTGAGACAAATCCTGCCTTCGGGGAACTTAAATTCTACTAATGGGGAAAAGAAGTGATGACTCTTTCTTTGAATATCCACTAGCTCTCTTTCTCTGATCTCCATCATCAAACAAATATTAAGTACCCACCATATGCATGTTAGTGGACTGGATATTGGAGGAGATACAGAGATTTCTGGCACCTGTCACATGTTACCTTCTATAATGGTTAGGGTGTTGGTGAGTGTTCATAATTATTGTTAATAGAATCAACTCCCAAATATACAATCCTTTAAGTAATATCTCATTTACCTTGAGAGACTGTATATTCCTTGAGGGTGGCAAATGGAGCTTCTCCATCTTCCTATTGAAAATAGCACCCTACACATAGTCTGCAGCTAAGGTAGGGGTTAACAAAGTGTCTTCTATAGAAATGTTGAGGTTCTATAAGATTTCTTGATAGATGTGACTACATAAACTAATTTTTCAGTGATTCCAGTTATCCACAAAGAAGGTAAGCTCCTTGAGGGCAAGGACTGTTTTCATTCGGCTTTGTATTCTGAGCACATCTTGCCTGCATATTGTTGTTGTCATTTCCTTCAGTCTTATCTGATTCTTCATGACCCCATTTGAGGTTTTCTTGGCAGAGATACTAGAGTGATTTGCCATTTCACTCTCCACTCATTTTATAGAGGAAGAAACTGAGGCAAACAGGGTTAAGTGAATTGCCCAGGGTTATACAGCTAGTAAGTGTCGAGGGTCAGATTTGAACTCAAGTCTTCCTGACTCCAAGTCCAGCATTTGATCCACCGCACCACCTACCTGCCCTTGCCTCTATATGGTAGGCAGTTAATACTTGTTGAATTTAACTTAATTATTACAGTCAAATGAGTACAAAGGAAAGAGACATATGCTCACCAAAGGCACATGGAGTATTTTGTCCTAAGCAGAATCCACATGGCAGTAAGATTCCCTATAGGTGTTGCAGTCTTCCAGATATTTCTGTTTGTAAATGACATTGGACTGGTTGAATCAAGCCCTCCTTGATGAGATTCATAATTACTCGAAAGCCATCTGTTTAACCATCCATATAGTTTAAAACAAACAGATGACAAATGCCTACTGCCCAGATGATTACATATAGTTGGCCAAGCAGCCCACTGAGTCGGTGCCTCCATACATATGTCTTGGGCAGGAAATGCAGATGAACAAGCAACTCAGCCCAGAATTGAGTACTAAGAAACTAGGCTAAACTGCATTTGAAAAATCATGGAGCATTTTCAGATACTGCAGGCTGCTCCATAACACTCATAAAAAAGGCGTTTTTCATCCACTTGTTCTTATTGTGTGGATAGTTAAGCCAACTCTTTTTTCAATAGTTATTGATCTCATCTAGAGGTACTGCAATATTCTGGATTTTTATGAAAGTATGGAATGTATGTGTGTTTTTATACTTTAAATATTTATGTGTATATACATATGTGTGTATATGAATGAATGAATGAAAAATCATATATTAAACATTTACTATGGGTCAGATACTGTACTAAACATTAATATGCAAATAGAACTAAGCAAGACAACCTGCCCACAAGGAGTTTATACTCTAATAAGATGACTCACAGGAGAAGGAAGGGGACAGGAGCATGGCAGAGAATTAATATGGTGGCATATTTCTAGACAAGATAAGTAGAAAACTCACTTATCAAAGCCCAAGTTTTTAAGGGAAAGAGTCTGTTACAGTAGAAGAAGGCCAGAGGGCAGGCAAAACGCTTTGTGTGTATGTGTTTATGTATGTATATTCTCTTGAATTGGCAGCTAGGTAGTGTAGTAGATAAAAGTGCTGGGCCTCAAGTCAGAAGACTCATCTTTGTAAGTTCAAATCTGGCCTCAGACGCTTACTAGCTATGTGACCCTGGGTAAGCCACCTGTTTGCTTCAGTCTCTAAAATCTGTAAAACGAGCTGGAAAAGGAAATGGCAAACCACTCCAGTAACTTTGCCAAGAATACCCCAAATGGGGTCAGGAAAAGTCGGACGCCATTCAACAACAAAGTGACTTAAACATCCACAAGAAGGAAAAAAATTGGGTGAGGGGGAATGAACAACATCAATGAGCCTCTTGTCCAATCCATGGCAAGCAGTTAAATGGACAACCTCATAGAACTCATTCATTAGGATAGATACCTTTCATAGAATGCAAGCTCTGTGAGGGCAGGGCTTAACATTTTTGACTTTGGTCTCGATCACGTAGCACTGTGCCTGGCATATAGTAGGCATTTAGTGATTTTTGCCACATTGACTGTTGCGCAATGCACAACAGTTGGCTTTTGCCAAGTGTAAAGATCAGGCTAAGACGTTAGAATGGTCTGCCATTTCCTGCTCTAGTTCATTTCACAGATACTAACAAAGACTGCAAATTGGGTCTAGAAATAAGAAGGAAAGAACGAGCTCCTCGAGGGCAGGGATTGTTTTTGCCTCTCTTCGTTGCTGGTGTTGTTTGTCCTTTGTTTTTGAAGAGGACCAATGACATCATGGGTGACGTCTTGCCTTTTGAGTGTATCCCCACCACTTAGCACAGTGCTTGACAGTAAGCACTAAATAAATACTTGGTTGTTGACTTGACTCGAGTTGATTGGCTTGCCTATTGGGAAATAGAATGACCCCTTAACAATGTCAAACTTTCCTTGGAAACCAAAACTCATCATTTAAATACCATGATACTATTGGTCTCGTTTTATGGCCATGATTCATGGAGCAGAATCGTCTTCAAAGAATTCAACATGATGATCACTTGTAGATCAAATAGTCATATAAGGGAATATGATAAAGAATCAAAGGAAGGGACCCCACTGAAGAAAGTTTGAATAACATACATTATTATCACTGGACTAAAAACTTTATGAGGGGTTACTTCCTTTGCCCTTCCCCCAGCATCCAGCCCAAGGACTTTCACACAATCGGATTTAATGAGTGTCTCCTGAATGCCAAATCACTGAAAGGAAGCCACCTAGGCCCAGAAGTGACATAAAACTGCAATTTCACTCAGTTCTTACAGAAGGGGACGACCCACTCTTCATCTGTAGCTGACATTTTCTGAGTGGCTTCAAACATAAACACACCTTGCTAGAGTTTTCTATTTTCCTACCCTCCCGGCAAAGAATGCTCCTCCTTCCTGGACTCACAGTTTTCTTGCTTCGTGCATTGACCCTGCTGGGCTGCCAAACTGTCCGAGGAGAATTTCCCTGGGGCTCACAAAGCTTCAGGAGCAAAGGCAGGAATGAATCCCACGGGGAAGGTTTCACCTTCTGCTACCTGACCACGTGGGCCTCTCTTCGGAGCTTCTGATCTATCTTTGGGCCTTAAGATGTCAGGCTCTATTTTTCTCTTAATCAACTTGGGGTTAAATGCTGAAGTTCCTAGTGCTCACCTATCAAAGCAACAGACAGAAGTTAGTGAATCCCGTTGCTTGGGGACCACAAATCAGAGAATACAGCCAGGGAAGTTATGGGACACAATGAATCTGTAGGCAATGTGTATATTGTCCCATGACAAGCAAATCAGAAGATGTTTCTCTGGGTTTGGGGCACTCAAAGCACAACAAAACCATCCCATTTCCAGAAAGAGTGAAAAATAGGATATACCTATACTAGGCAGCTAGGTGGCATAGTAAACAGAGTGCTGTGTTTGGAGTCAAGAAGAAAGACTTGGGTTCAAATCTGGCCTCATAGACTTACTAGCTGTGTGACCCTGGGCAAGTCACTTAACCATTCTGTGCCTCAGTTTCCTCATCTGTAAAATGGAGATAAAATAGGACCTAGTAATGGTTGGAATAAAAGTTTCTTTAGGTACCTAGTAGCACCAAGGATATCTTCAGAAATTATAGTGAAGACTGGGTTTCCCAAACAGCATCAGTAGCTCCAAAAATTAATTCAGAGGCTGTGAACTTCATAAAGGTAGGGAGAAAAGGAGGAAGAGGAGGAGTAGGAAGAAGAGGAAAGAGAAAGAAGAGTATGAAAATCAAGGAGAAGAAAAAGAGGAAGGAAGAAAGGGAGGAAGGAGAAAAAAGTGGAAGGAGAAAGAAGACGAGGATGATAACAGTGACAAAATTAATCACCTTTATTTGCCTCAGTTTCCTCATCTGTAAAATGGGGATAATAATAGCACCTACCCTACATGATTGTTGTGAGAATCAAATGAAATTTTACATATATATAATGTGTGTGTATATATATATATATATACACATATACATGCATATATATATATATATACATATATATGTATAGCTGAGCACAGTGTCTGGCAAATAGTAGGAGTTTAATAAATGCTTATTCCCTTCTCTTCTGGATTGTGAATAATTTATCTCACCACTAAAAAGGAAAAGATGGGACTGAACTTCTTTTATGAAATGATTTTTATTTATATATTCTGTTGTTATACCACTTTCATTTCCCACTAGATCCCTCTTCCCACCCATCCTAGCCTCTGCAAAGAAGGGGAAGGGTCTTCTTATAACTATTCTTTAGAACCAGACTTGGTCATAATTATACCATTGCATGGAATGACTTCTAACATTCCGGCCAGATCCAGCACATGAAAAACGTGAGATTTGCAAATTTAGAGACATCTCCACTCCAAATGCTCACATGGACTATTTGTGCCTGACCTGTGGAAGAGTCTTCCAAGCTTACATTGCTCTGATCAGCCATAATCAGACACATTGTCTGTTGATTCCAACATAGTGAAGTCATCTTGGTCCTCTTTGAAAATGAAGGACAGCCAAACATATGACGAGTCTATGAAGTCTGGAATATAAGTGTCAGTCACCTCACTCCATCTCTCGCCAGGACTCCTCATTACTTCTCATTGCATGGTGCTTTCCACTTGGAAACAGAGTCTATTTATATCCAAAGGCATGTTCCTGACACCCACTGATCCATGGTTCACCCACTTTAAGTTTAAAATGTCAAACAAGACATTATTCAAATTCTCAGGTGACAACACTCTCCCTTCTCCCCAACAACACACACATACAAAAACGCCACCACAAATATGAAGTTATAGTCAGATTCCAGGCTCTGAAACCATTTGAGATGAATGTTCAGAATTAAGAATCAAAACATCTTACGGTTCCGAACAAAAAGGGTAAATTGGAAATCAGCCTCTGTACAGTCAAGTGACAGAGATGAGGGACTTGTCATCCAAAACACCCTAAATGTGGATCTGAATCAGTTCGTGCTCATTTGAATATCTCTGGATCTTTGAGGAATTAAATCCTCTGGGACACAGACAGTGAAAAGGAATAGAACTAGGGAACCAATCTCAAGGAAACAAAGTCTGGGGAGCTAAGAATTCTCTGAATTATCTCAAAGGCTGTTAAGGATGACAGGGTCTGCAAAAGGCCAATTCCCATCTGGGTGGAAGAAATTTGAATTCTGAGATGAGATAAACCAGAAAGGCAGGCCAGGTGGATATTGTTGGGGGGCTCTGGAGGGTAGAAATCTAAGGCGGCACGGAAAAGCTGGAAAACCTAATTCAGGAAGGGGGATTCAGGCCAAGATGAGGAGGCAAGATAAAAGGAGTGGTTGGGTTATGATCCATTTTTTCCTGCCCAACTTGTATCCCCAACGATGACATCTTTTCATAGTTAATGCTTGTGTTTCCCCAACCCTGCCCTTTATGGACTGATCATCAAAGTGAGGTCATGGGAAGGATTCATCGTTCTCCCCAGGACTCAGAAGATGTACCTCCCCCTGCTCCCTCCCCAGTCAGTCAACAAGCATTTTTTAAGAGTTTTTATGTGCCAGGCAGCATGCTAAGAACTGTGTATACAAAGAAAGGCAAATACAGTCTGTGTCCTCATATTCTAATGGAAGAGATAACATGCAAATAACTAGGTACATACAAGATATAAACAGAATAGATGGGGACCAGCAAAAGTAGTTCAAATCAGGCCTCAGATACTTACTAGCTGTGTGACTTTGGGCAAGTCACTTAATCTTAGTCTGCTTTAGTTTCCTCATCTGTAAAACGAGCTGGAGAAGGAAATGGCAAACCACTCCAGTATCTTTGTTAAGAAAACCCTTTGGACAGTATGGTCCATGAGGTCATGAAGAGTTGGACATGAATGACCTACTGAACAAAAATATCTCAGATGGCACATTATCTGCAAAATACTTCTCCCTGCCCCACCTTTGTTCATGTCATCCCTACATCTGGAATGGTCTAGAGGTCATGATCAAGTGTGGAATAACCATTGGTCAGGGATGTTGCAGAGAGGCTTCCTGTCTAGCTCCATTTTCAGATGAAGGAAAGAATAATATCCCCTCCTATCCATCACCACCACCATGTCTGCCTCCTCCTCCTCGTCTCCCACTCCCATAGCAGAGGTCTCAAACTGCAAGGAAAGTAGTAGAACACCTTCTTTAGAGGAAGTTTGGAAAAGGTAGTTACAAGGGCTGAACAGAGCAGCTGTCTTCCCTTGTAACAGTTACAGTAAGTTAGGCTAAATCAGAATTACATCATGCTCTTCTTCTAAAAAAAAAAGAAAAGAAAAGAAAAAAATACTTAATTTTGAGATTGTTTTCTGTGCTTGACAGACATAGTCCTCACACAAAAGGGAATAAAAGACAGAGTTCATGCAATAAACAGATAAGGTAATATGCTAAGAAAATATTTTCCATGCATGATGTCAAGAATGCCATGTGACTTTCTTAGCAAGTAAGTCATTTAAAGTTGTTGGGTCTCAGTTTCCTCATGTGTAAAATGAGGAGCTTGGACAACAAGACAACAGAGGCCCCTTCAGAGTGCAAATCTGTGATCCAATGACCTCTCTGGACCTCTGTTTCTTCATCTAAAAATGGTAGGGGTGGGGGAAGAATGGAAAGGAATTAGAGCCTATGACCTTTGAGATTATTCTAGATCTGAACAAATGATTCTATGAGCTCATAGGCCTCAGTTTACTCATCTGCTAAGTTATGTCATTGAATTCCATGACTTCTGAGCCAGCTCTAAATTTATTCTCCTATGACAACAATCACAATGAAGGTGACTATTAGTCACTTAACCTCCCACGAGATCCTTCAAGGGGGGTATTTCTGAAGATGTGCAGGCTCCATTTAAGACAGGAGGTTTTCTCTATGGGCTCCTCTGGCAGTCTGGTAAAGCCCATGGGCTCTTTCTCAAAAAATATTTTTAAATGCATAACTTATATAGGATTATAAAGGAAAAGAATAATATTGAAATGCAGGGATTTTTTTAAAATAAAATCACAGACCTTAGTTTGAGAACCCCTGATTTAAAAAACCTTTGACATTTGCCATATGATTTTTTTTCCTTCACTCATTCAATAAATATTTCATTTCTTTCCTGGATCCTCACCTGTCTCCTACCTCCCACATGTGGGTGTACTGCAGACCTCTAATCTAGGTCCACTTCTTTTCTGTCTCTCCCTTTTCTCCCTTAGTGATCTCATCTGTTTCCAGAGGTCTAATTAGCTCTTCTGATGTGTCCCTAATCTTTAGATCCAAAACTAATCTTTTCCTCATCTTCATGTCCAAGTTTTTATCTGACTTCACCATTTTTCTTCACTTGAGATTATTAGATTATGATAATAACAGAGAGAGGCCACTATAGGCAGATGGGGGGAGATGTGTGGAGCATTTGGCAGAATCTAAGAAGACTTCATGGTGGAAGTGTCTGGGCCTGGAAGCCTGAGTATGACATCCTCAGGTGGAGCCAGAGGGAGGAGGTCATTCCCAGTTTAGGGAATGATGAGAGAAAAATCAGACTGCACTAAAATGGGAGATGCTTCTAGGAGGTCATGAGCCAGTCTTCTGTGACTGCAGCCAAGAGTTGGCTACTTTCTGGTCTTGCTTTATCAGATGGTGGCCTAAAAACCTCTAATTTCATCTCCATCTGTCTAAAATTAATATGTGGATACAGTTCTAACCAGCCAGCTCACCGCCTTTTGGCGGCAGCATCGGGAATGAATATTTGATTTGATGAGCTTGTCAAACTGTCACGTCCCTCTGGTGTTGTGCCTTTCCACTGCTGTGGATGTGATCCAAGCTAATGCCCCTGTCTGTTCCCTGGTTCAGTCTACTCAGGGATGGCATGTGTATGAATGCCCTTGCTGGGATTCATCCAGGGGGATTCTGGTTCTGGTGGGTGGCATGGCTTAAATTGTTAGGCTGGAAGAAGAAGGAAGCAGAGAAGGGAAGGGAATAGAGGCAAGTTCTTGAAAGAATGAATGAATGAATGAGTGGGTGTTGAGTATTTATTATATCCCAAGAACTGTGCTAAGTGCTAGGGATAGAATTATAAAAAAAAAAGCATCAGATTTCCTGTCTTCAAGGAACTTATGTTCTAAAATAGAACACAACACATATGGAGGTGTTATGGCCAATGATGACTTGATCAGGGAAATCACAGGGACGGTGTGTGGAACCACAGAGTTATTGGTTGGCATGGTATTTCTAGCAATGTTAATATTAATTGGATTACTCTCTAAAGATCAAGATATGTGTATTTGTCTGTGTGTGTGTGAGATCATGTGTGTGCATATTTGTACATTTGTGATGGTGGTGGTGTGTGTGGGGTTCCAAATAGGAGCATGGCAGATGCCCTGAGAAAAGCATGGTTGGGTGAGGTCTTAAGCTGGCTAGCTTTGGGAAACTCATCAATCAGGAGTACAGAGCCCAAGAGTAGAAGATAAAGAATCTGGCAGATATGCAGTACAGCCAGATAGTATGAGAAGAAGATGGTGGGTGCTGGGAGGTAGAAACAGGCTTGGTCAGATATGGCAAACTCTCATCCATTTCAATGATAAAAAAGAGGACTGGATTGGATCTATAATAAGAAAATCACGGTTCAGATCCCATCTCTGACTCATGCTACCTATATGTCACCTCTCTAACCCTGTTTCCTTATTTGTAAAAGGAAGGAGTTAGACCTGTAGGGTCCCTGAGAGCTCTAGATCTTGATGATCATGAGCCTTTTTATATGCAAACATTTTTGCTCTTAGCAATGGGCAAAGAATAAATGGAATGAATGAGTAGTTCCCACAAATGGGGGGGGGTCAGTTTTTTTTTAAGGCAAAATTTTAGGGATTGTTGCTCTGGATCTCTTAAAAATAGTCCTTTCCAGTCAACTGCCAAGTCACTGAAATAAATGTTGACATTCCCACCCTAACAGTAAGACCATGCCCTCCTCTCCCTTCTTATCTCTTCTTTTTCCTATGGGTATTCCCAATTGCCACTTTAAGAGATTGGAATATGCTACCCCTTGTACATGATGAGTTTGGGTACAAGCAGAGGTGTGTGTGTGTGTGTGTGTGTGTGTGTGTGTGTGTGTGTGTGTGTGTATGTGTATACTATGTGTACCATCCAACTTAGAGGTCCATTGGGAGGACTAAATGATAGAATGTATATAAAGTGTTTTGTAAACCTTTTGGTGCCTTGGGTATATAGTCATATCTCATCATTGCCTGCAGGTGATGATGATTTTCCGAAGGCTATGCAAATAGATCACAAGTTCTGGAGCAGCCCACTGAGCTGGAGGGGCTTAGTTCATGGGACTGCAGAGGGATGATGTTGTCGGGGGACCAGCCTAGCTAACTTGAGACTTGCTCATCACCAGACTGACCAAAAGGGGACGAATTTCCCAAACTTGAAAGGTCACGAATGCCATCTATGAAGACACAAAGAACACGTTAGTATTCATGGAAGGTGTCTTCACATGAAATAAATTACAGACTATTGAAGTGTTGAAGTGTATGTACACACACACACACACACACACACACACACACACACACACACTTCAATAGATCCATAAACTTATTGGTGTTGGCGCTTCCTCCTCCACAACAGAGAGCCATCTTTCCATGTCTTCTCATCCTTTGCGATATTAGTTCATGTCTTTCTGTACCTATGCATGTATGCAAACATACATCCAAACTATGATTGTTGTTTGCCCTTCATTTTTGAAGAGCAATGACATCGTGGGGTGATATCTTGATCTGCACTTGAATTGGATTTAAGTGAGGCAGAGTAGCACAGGGTCTTTAGCCTCCCTCTTTCTTTGAGAGTCCTAGAAGTGCAGTAGCAAAGCAAGATTTAAGATGACTGGTGATGGCCCAGGATACAGTGGATGACCTTGGCATCTCTGATGTGTGACCAAGCTCTAAGCTGTCCGCAGCACCTGCTTCAGTTACCTTCATGGCCATTGGAACAAATTGTTGTCATCCACCCATTCCACTTGCTTGGGGTAGGTATTGCCCTAACTCACCAACTGTCGGCTACCCTTCACCTGCTTTAGCTCGTCATCAGTTTTGCCAGGGTGTGGCTGCTGCACATGCTGCAGTTTCTTGGAGTCATAGGTGAGAAGTGGGTGATGAGTGGACACCAAGGGTGGGTGAGCAGGTCTGAAAAGGGCTCAGCAAGCCCTCACACCAGAGGTACTAGTCTTCCCTGAACATCCCATATACCCCCACAAACATACTATTTTTTGTAATCAACATATAGATTAAAAAAAAGATATGTGATCTGTTCAAAGTGGGTACTCCTTCTAATAGCAGTGTTCACCTTATCCATACTTGTATATCCTATGTGACTCCCCTCTATGGACTCCTATAAATCATCCCCAGGGAGGAGGGGGGAGAATCACTTACTACTTCTATGACCTTGGTCAAAGCACATAAATTCCCTGGGCCTCAGTTTCCTCATTTGTAAAATGAGGAGGTAGTTCTAGATAGCTATTGAGGTCCCAACAACTATAGATCTATGATCTCGTGAATCCTCACAGACCTCAGGTTCCTTTGCTGTAAAATGAAGGGGCTGGTCTAGAGGACCTCTGCTTTCCCTTCCATTTGTACATCTGTGGATCCGATGATCCTTTGATGACTCAACCACCATCAGGTGGGTCTTGAGTTCCTTTGATTGTTCCCTAAATACCAATGGAGCATGTGGTCTCTCCATCAACCACCTCTCTCTCTCTTCCTAGGGGATGACCCCATTTTCCCCCATTCATGCATTTCTTTGACGACACCCTTTGTACCGCTCAAATAATCCAGCGATCTGTGCTCGCCTTGATGTGGATTTCCCTCTGATAATGCAGATCTTGCCTCTCCAAGCATTCCCTTCCAGGGTAACTCTTGTCTACATTCTCTATCAAGTTCACCATAGGGACTCTGCTCCATGAGCCCTTGCATGATTCCTAATATATGTAATTCTTTATTCATGATGTGTTTCAGCCTGTTCATGTTTACCATGTCCCTCTATGGGGCCCATTGTACGGTCATCAAGTTTAGTCCTTTAGATATCAGAGTATTCAATGACTCCCAGCTCAGACCACTACCAGCTCCCAAGGAAAGACATTCAACCTCACTGGGTCTCAATTTCCTCATGTGTAAAGTGACGGACAGAGACATACTTACTCAATGACCTCTAAAGTCCCTTCCAATTCTAAATATAATTCTGTCTCTAACCCTAAAACTATGAAGAGCACTGCTCTTAAAACAACAACCAAAATGGATAGAGCACTGGCCCTGGAGTCAAGAGGACCTGAGTTCAAATTTGGCCTCAGACACTTGACACTTAACTAGCTGTGTGACCCTAGGCAGGTCACTTAAATCTGGTTGCCTGGCAAAAAAAAAAAAAAAAACAGGACACAGATAAAAAAGGGGGAAAAAAATCTGGCCTTTGTTTCAAAGAAACTCTTCAGGATGATTAAGATATATACCATGCATGTTCAAATTCGCCAATATATTCATGATCTATCACAGGGACCAAAAATGTGAGAATCCCTCCAATGATACCAATCACAGTTCACTCACGTGCAACTGTCCTGTGTGACCCTGATAAATCTACCACTGAGGGAGGGGTCTATGCAGTACACAATTTCCCAAATACAATCAAATCCTCTCTTCCTCCTGCTCACTTCTAGGCCTAATTCACAGTCCATGTGAGATATCCTGAGAGTTGGGCTCTGTAGGTTATATAGATATATTATATATACATCAACATTTTATGAAGCCTGATTTAGTCAAAAGAACATTGGACTTGTAGACAAGAGACTTGGGGGAAAGCAGAACCTGACCAAATGTGAGCTATGCCAGATCCTTATCTGCTGAGCCTTGGTTTCCTCAAATGTAAAATGAGAGGGTTAGGCAAGATCCTTAACCTCGGACCCTCGGTTTCCTCATTTATAAAATTTATAAAATGAGGGAGCTGGACAACATCTTTAACCCCTGGGCCTCAATTTCCCTCACTGGAAAATGAGGGAGTTAGACTAGATGATTTTCAAGGTCTCTTGAGGCTCTCAATCTATGATCCTAGCAACCTAAATACTTACAATTTCTAAACTGGTTTTCTCGTATGTGAAATGAGGACAGTAATCATGAGAGCACACACCTCACATTTCTCAGAGTTGTTGTGAAGATGTCAGGAGATAATGTATATAAAACAATGGCAAAACAGTTAATCACTTCATAAATGTATGCTATTAGTGAAGGTGGAGGGTGGGGGTGGACGTGGGATTTCTCTCATGCAGGGAAGTCTCCAGGAAGAAAATTCCCTCTACCATTACTGATCAGCAACTATTCTATAGTTTACAATTATGAAAGGGCAGTGGGTGGTTAAGTGATTTCTTCAGGGCCATACAACTAGTACCGGCCAGCTCTCTATCTTGACAGATAACTAACATTTATATAGCACCTACTATATGCCAGCATTTGTGAGCCTCACAATGACCCCATGAGAAAGGTGCTATCGCTATCTCCATTTTACAGATGAGGAAACTGAGGCAAGCAGTGGTTAAGTGATTTACCCGGGGTCACATAGGTAGTTGGCATTTGAGGCTGCATTTGAACTTAGTTTGTAATATATTGCTGGTCATGCTATGATTTTTATACACACATATGTATGTATATATGTATACATACATATATACATATAATAGATACTATTATGCATATATGGAGGAAAGGCTCCGGCATTTTGCATTTGGTGAACCTACAGGTTTGCATAGATCAGGATCAAATAAAACAGCTTGACATGGGTGGGCTGCTATCTGCATTGCTGAAGGGAAATCCCACATTGATAAGATGGATCACAGATATATTGGAGTATCTGAGCATACATATATAATAAGTGACTGTGGTATAATATGCCCATACACTAAATAACACGTGCACACATATTTGTATACACTCACTCCACTTTGTATCTGAAGCTCTGCTTGGTTTGAACTCCAGGGAGCAAGATGCCTCTCCCAGGATAAGCTGATCACCAGAACTCTCCTATTGTGGGGTTCATACTCAACACCTTCTAACTCCCTCGGTGGTCTCTCCTCTCTGATTGGAGGGCTGAAGGGTAGAGCCCTAAACTCTACCCAAGGCTGCTGCAGAAAGGGCTGGATCTGGCCTTTGGGGCTCATTTGCTTGGCATCTGCATCTCTGCTTGGTCTGAACGCCATGAATAAGATGCTTCCGAGCCTGGTACCCCTGGTGTCTTCCCCCTCCCCTTGCTTTCCAGCTTCCTTTTTGAATGCTGGCTTCCTTCATTAGACTGTAAGCTCCTTGAAGGCAGGAACTGTCTTTTTCTTGTTTGTATCTCCACTGCTTAGCATAGTACATGCACATAGTAGGCACTTAATAAATACTCATTGAATTTTAATTGATCATGTAGATATAAATATACTCATAAATACATACATGCATGTGTACACACATACATATATGCACACATGTATGCATGTAGCTGGTGTGTTTATGACCAGCATCCCCCTCTTCAACCTCTTCCCCTTCATCTAGCATGGTTCAGATTAAGAACAAAACAAAACAAATAAACAAAATTAACTTTAGACTGAGAAGCCCTGGGTTCAAATCCCAGTCTGTCAGTTACTACCTAGATGAACTTGATCAAATCACTGAAATTCTCCATGCCTCAGTTCCCTCATCCATAGAATCAGGTCATCAGTCTAGATGGTATCTGAGGGTCTTCACAGCTCTAACTCCATACTCCTACAATTCTCTTAGCAGCAGAACTAGTGAAAAATTAATGTTTTTCAGGACAGGTATTAGGCAAAATGGAAAATGTGATGGGAAGCTCTGTCAGGCAGGGATAATATCCTACTGGGAGTGGAGCTGGGCAAAGATAACCTGCTGTTGATAGCAGGAGAGATGCTTGGCTCAAATAATGTGTTAATATCTATTCAGCACAATAAACACTTCCCCCTCTCCTCTTGATGAGATTGTCACTTTTCTCCAAGGCATACTCCTGGGAAGATGTTGATTTTTGTGGAAGGTCCTTCAGACAAGGATGAAGAAGACAAAGAATGCTCGTTCTCTCTCTCCAGCTCAGTAGTGCTCAGATTTCCTCCATTGGGCTGGGATGGCAGAGAGAAGGGTGGAGCCAAGACAGAGGATTAAATAAGGAAAGGAAAGTCTGAATCAACCGGGACTTCTGACAGTTCAAATCCAAATGGGAGATAATTTTGTGTCCATATTGTTCCAGTAGTAGAGATAAGCTCCTGGGGTGTGGGGGGACTGATTCTTTTTTTTTGTATCCCCAGTGCCTAACTCGGTGTTTGGTATAGAACAGGTACTGAATAATGCTTTTTGAATTTAACTGTATTTTTATTGGAACTTTTATAAATCCTGGTTCATTGGATACACTTGGCATATGTTTTTAGGAGGTAGTCAGGCTTACTGGGAAAAAATAAAATAAAGATAAAAGGCTTAGATTTAGAAGCAAAAAAGCCTCAACTCCTAGCTGTGTATCTTACTCTCTATGTTAGCCCTGGCAAGTAGTTTCCACCTCTGATCCTCAGTTTCCCCATCTGCAAAAAGGAAACATTAATCTCACTTGTAATAATAACTGCCTCACTGTGTTGTTGTGAGGATGAGACCAAATCATGTTTGCAAATTTTTTTGTTAATCTTAAGGGACCATGTAAAACCAAGCAATTATTTTTTTCAGACTAAATTTGTAAATTTGAATGTCCATCTTCCTGAAAACCACCCCTTTTCCCCTTTGCTGAATATCACCCAGCACCCCTCTTACTAATAAACTTTTCTAAGTAATTTGGGGGAAAGGTCAGTTTCATTTTTGATTCTGTGTGTTTCTTACTTGAGGCAGCTAGGTGGCACGGTGGATTGAGTGCCCTGCCTGAAGTTGGGAAGACTCATCTTCCTGAGTTCAAATCCAGCCTCGGACACTTACAGTGGGACCCTGTTTGCCTCATTTTCCTCACCTGTACAATGATCCGGGAACGGAAATCGAAAACCACGTTAGGATCTTTATCAAGAAAACCCCAAATGGGGTCCCAGAGAGTTGGACACAACTGAAACGAATTATCCACCACGTGTCTTATTTCACCTCCCAATGGAAGGTAAGTTCCTCAAAAGCAAAGACCATTTTGCTTTGTTGTCTTTGTGCACTTGGTACCTAGAATAGAACCTGCTTGGCACATAATGGGCACTTGATAAATGCTTGTTAATTGGCTGATTGACATCGAATATCATTTTAATTTGCAGAGCTAGTCTGCAGATTTGGTGCTTTTAGGGGGTTGAAAGTTCAATCCCAGTCATTAATGTGAGATGGCAGCCACAAAAACTGACATATTCTTGGGCTTCAGTAAGAGATGCACTGCTTCCAGGAACACGGAGCCAACACTCCCTCTGTACTCTAGCCTGCTTAGGCCACAGCTGGCATACTGTGCTCAAGTCTAGACAGGGCATTGGAGAAAAGAGATGACAAGCTGGAGAGGCTTCAGCAGGGGCAGCCTCCAGGATGGCTGGAGGGATGGAGAATTTGAACCCAAAGACCCAGGGAGGAGAAGATTTCTAACTTGGATGGTTTGAAGGAACAGTGGGTATTAGGGAGATTAGACTATCAGCTTAACTGTAGAGGACAGAATTAGGAACAGTTAATAAAAAGGCAAGTAGAGGCTGGAGAAAGGACCCACTGCATGGTCCATGAGGTGTACGCGTTGTCTTCGAAGGCTCTTCACCGGAGGTCTTGGAGCAGAGCCTGGAGAAGACCTGTGGGTGTACTGACGTGAGGATTCTTTTTCAGGCATTGCTTACATTAAATGTCTGTTGAGGTGTTTCCCTACACTGAAATTCTTTGATGAAGCAGGCATTGTTGGCTGATATATTTATCTGCATATTTATCCACAGAGTCCTTTTCTAATGCCTCATAATGGGATAGAAGGAACACTGGTTTCTCAAAGGTTGTACTCATCAGGATGCCAGCTTTGGCGGGGCATTTCAAACTTTAAAATCATGTACATCTGTCATCTGAGCTCCAGCCTACTTCCTTTCAGAAAGATTCATGAACTGAGTGGCTAGAGCATGACACATTTTTTTCTGTCATGGTATTGCTTTCAATCACTTAATCAATAAACACTTATTAAGCATCTACTATGTGCCAGACACTGTGCTAAGAGCTAAGACCTTTTTCCCAAGTAGAGATCAGGTGTGATCATTACTAGTGGAGAAGGTATACGAGCAGAGATCAGGATTCGAATTCTGGATAGGTCATTTCTTGCCCATGGGACTTTGCCCAAGTCACTTACCCTCTCTGAGGCTCAGTTTCTCATTACAGAATTTGTACCAATAAAATTTGTACCAATAAATAATTTGTACCAATAAAATCAACATGAAGTACTCAATAATTATCTTTGTGTTTAACTCTATCTCTCCTTCCCTCTCTGCCCCCGCTCCCTGATACCATGAGTTCCATGAAGGCAGAGTCCATTCCAATCATTCTGTCATTCTGGGATTCTAATAATTGGCTGAAGAGTAATGAGATTAAAAATCAGTACTGATAGGGTTAAAAAAGGTGGGGGAAAGGGGACTGAGTCACCTGAGGGAAGCATCTCACAAAGGGAATCCAAATGAAACCATTTCTAAAAGCCAGATGAACTACGGCAGCCAGAGGAAAAGAGGAGGATTTAAAATCAGGTTTAAAGTTAGAAGGAACCATAGTTATCACCTAGTCCAATCCCTTCATTTGACAGATGAGGAAACTGAGGCTTCTGGAGGTGAAAGGATTTATTCAAGGTTATACAGGTAGCAAAAGACGTTGGTAGGATTTGAATCCAGATCCCCTGACTCCAGAGTCAAGGATCTTTCCACTGGAGCACACTGCCTTCTTCAACCTGAGAGCACGGTAACAGTGGAAAGAACAGCAGCTCTGGAGTCAGAGGGGCCGAGTTCAAATGCTGCTCAAACTATGTGATCTTAGGGAAGTCAGTTTGCCCATATGGGCCTTCATTTCCTCATCTCTACAATGAAGGGATTGGACCAGAAGGCATCTCAGATTCTATCCAGCTATAGATTGGCGTAGAAGTCAGAGCAAAGACTCCATAGGAAAGCAAGGGAAGAGGAGGAGAGGGGCCTATGGAAAGCATTCGTCTCCACCCCCCATAATATTCAGAGACATTTGGCCAAAGATAGCAGCTAGAGAGAAAGAAATAGAGAAGGAGGGGGAGAGAGAGAGAGAGAGAGAGAGAGAGAGAGAGAGAGAGAGAGAGAGAGAGAGACAGTCTGTGTCAGAAGTGGTTAACTCACAGTTTCCTTGCTGAGGACTTGTCTCAGCTGCTCATCACCAGAGTCTCCAGCTGATAATTATTAAGTTAAACTTTGGAGCAGTATTAGCATATGCAAAGCACTCTTCCCACCTCTGAAGTAATGATGATGACAAGAATAAATGTCCTGATTGTAGTACCCAGAGGGACTGAGGTGGGAGAACACCAGAGGTCTCCTTCAGATAGCCTGGCTCACAATGTCCGAACCAAACATTCAATGAAAACTCAGTATGCCATTGGTAGAAAGAACAATGGCCTCCAGAGCAGTACAATCTGGGCTCAAGTCCCATTTCTGACACATATTGAGTGAGGGATGTTGGGATGCTGGGTAGGTCATGTAACTTTTCAGGTGACTTTCTAAGGCCATAAGTGACATTCTCAGAGGGTGGCATTAGTCATACACACATGCTCTGGTAGACTTGGAAGTTCCCTATACCCATGAAGTCACAGGATTGGTCCCCATTCCTTTTCTTTTAAGAGATATAAGAAGCAGCATGGTATAGTAGAGAGATGGCCAAGTATTGCTCAGTCATTTCAGTCATACCTGATTCTTCATGACCCCATTTGGGGTTTTCTTGGCAGAGATACTAGAGTGTTTGCCATTTCCTTCTCGAGCTCATTTTCCAGAAGAGGAAACTGAGGGAAACGGGGTAAAGCGACTTGCCCAGGATCACACAGCTAGTAAGTGTTTGAGGCTGGATTTGAACTCAGGAAGATGAGTCTTCCTGACTCCGGGTCTGGCAATCTAGCCACAAGGCTTTTAGGACCCTGGGCAAATCACTACTTCACCTTTTTTTCTATAGTCAACTCTCTAAAATGATAAATTGCCAAACCCCTAATCTGAGCTCCTTACACCAATGAAATGACAAGTCTTAAGTTCTATCTTCAAGTATTCAATAGAAATAAATCTAGCCCCCACTTCCCCACCCCCTGCAAAAGAGAAGAAAAGAGAAGAAATTGGCTGCATATCAAAAACCAACTCCCAAGCCATGGACTGACTCTTGAATAAAAACTACCTGAAATCTGTTCCCAGAGCTCATTTCCATAAGTGATGGTCTTCCTTCCCCCCAGCTTCCCACACACCTGGGCTATTTCATTGATGATATAGCAACTCATAAGTTATTAATAGTTTTCCCCCAGATTGAGCCTTGTCTCCCTTCCTGAACCCCACCCCCCCAACGCATCACCACTAACACTTTTCATTCTCTGCACCTGTCTCGAAGTCGCTTCAGCCATCAGAGAAGGGACTGAAAAAGCAAATAGCAGCCGATTCTGAGCCTGTGATGCCTGATCTCTGTTATGACATTTATCTTCACTTGTGAGCAAAAATGAAGGGACTCAGAATAGGCTTCCTTTCCCTCCCCCTTTGAAAAGGATGTCATAACAGAGAAAAGCCATCATTCCAACGAATCCAGCAAAGACCTTGCTATTCGAGCAGAATTGGGCTCTTCAGGAGGAGGAGGAGATTGGGAGGAGCTGGGCCTTGAAGGACCCCACCTGGCTAGAGACACTTGATGGTTTCCAGGCTCTTTTGTGCACTTGAAGAATGGTGATGGCAGGGATGAGCTCAGGAGGTGTCTTTCTCCAGGTGGAGATCACAACTATTTTAGTCTTTAGTAAATAATCTTTGTGGGATGTTAGAAGTGGAACCAGAAGGTGCCTTAGAGATTATCTAGCTCCATTTGGACACCTATCATGTCCAAAGTCACCAGGCTACCGGAATCACTGGAGATGAAAAAGACTTTAGAAATAATAGCTTCATTCCCTAACATTACACAAGAGGAAACTGGGACCTAGATGTTACTGTTCAATCATTTCAATCAATTCCTCCCTTCACACTTCTCTCATCTTCCAGGTCGGTTCTCATTTGTAAAGTGAAGGTGCTGGTCTAGATAAACTGCAATACCCCTTTGGGCTCGAGACTTAGAGTCAGTTGGGTGGAGCAGTAGATAGAATTCTGTGCTCGGAGGCAGGAAGACCCAAGTTTAAATCCTGCTTCAGATACTGCTAGCTCTGGCAGGTACAAAGACAGACTTGGGTCTTACTTTTCTGGACCAGGATTGTATAAAAGTTCCAATACAAGAAACTCATGAATATGATATGCCCATTCAATGGGTGAAATAATAGATGTGGGGAATTTCAAGGTTTTGCCCTGAAATTCAACAGCTCTTGAGTGTTGGGAGAGCAAGAAGACAAGTCTTGGTGGGGAAAGTGAAAAACCACCCACTTGTGGCCAGTGAATGCTCTCCTGGGGTGCCGAGGAGTTCCCCAATGCTGCGGCACTTCTAAAAATCACCATAGCAACTCTTTTTGTGGTGGCCAAGAATTGGAAATTGAGGGGATGCTCATCAATCGGGGAATGGCTGAATGAGTTGTGTTATAGGAATGTAATGGAATACTATTGTACTATCAGAAATGATGAGCAGCCAGACTTCAGAAAAACCTGGAAAGACTTGTACGGACTGATGCAGAGTTAAATGAGCAGAACCAGGAGAACATTGTACACGGTAACAGTCATGTTATGGGATGACTGACTTTGATAGACTTAGCCCTTCTCAGCAATGCAAGAATCTAAGATAACTCCAAAAGACTCATGATGGAAAATGCTGTCGACATCTGGAGAAAGAACTATGGAGTTTGAATGCAGATGGAAGCAGACTATTGGCTATCTTTTTCCTTTGTTGTTTTGTTTTATTGCTTCATTCTCGTGGTTCCTCCCATTAGTTCTAATTGTTGTTTATATCATGACTAATGGGAAAATATGCTGAACATGAATGTACATATAGAGTCTATATCAGATTGTATGCTATTTTGGAGTGGGGGGAAGGGAAGAAATTGGAGGGGGAGAAAATTTAAAACTAAAAATCTTATGGAAGTGAATGTTGAAAACTAAAAATAAATAAATTTTGAAACATAATATTAAAAAATTAAAAAAAAATAAAAAACTACTGAACATGAGTCTGTTGTGGCCATGATCATAGTGTATGAACTAAAAAACAAGGTCTAGGTATTTTTTAAATGTAGAAAAGTGATTCTTGTCAGGACTTAGCAACAGCAATACTGATGATAGCAAGTGGCATCTATATATCTCCTTCAGGTTTACAAAATACTTTCCATGCATTAGCGTGATGCCTGTGATAATCCCATGAGCTAACTGGGTATGATATGTATGACTGTCCCACAAGGAAATGGAACCTCAGGGAGGATTTGGAAGCTGGAAGTACTCAATTTGTAAGTATCAGTGGCAGAATTTCAACCCAGATCGCAACAGTTTTCAGGATCAGGACTCCTGGCATTCTTCAAATTTCTTGCAAGGTTCATGAGTTCCAGATCAAGAAGAGACTTCAGATGCTATGGGGGCCAAGCCCCTCTTATTGGGATAAGTAACACGATCCACTGAAATGAGCTGTGCCTGGAGTCAAAAGACATGGGTTGGAAGCTCAAATCTGTCCCTTACTAGCTGTATGACTCCAGTGGGCTAGTCACTTAACCCTGTTTGCTTCTGTTTCCTCAACTGTAAAACGGGATTAATAGCAGCACCCACTTCCCAGGACTGTTGTCAGGATCAAATAAGATAACATTTGTAAAATGCTTAGCATAGTGCCTGGTACACAGTGCCGAATGCTTATTTCCGTCTTTCCCTTTCCCTCGAAGGTTCCTTCTAATTCTAAGATTGTCTGAGGAAGACAACTCAGATCAGAACTCCGGGCCTCACACTCTAAATCCAGGACTACTTTCACCACAGCACAACTGAACCTCCTAAATGCACAGTACTATTACATGGACACGTCTGAAACCCTTCTGCCTCTCCTCTGAGGCCAGGAAAGAGATAACCTTGTCACCCGCCATATAGCAGGAAATCTGGGCCCTACTCACTGATGAGGACCTTTCCTTCATTCCCAAAGCCTTTGCAACCTCCCGATTAAATGACTGTAATTTAATAAGTTGTTGTATTTCCCATGTGGGGCACGATGCCAGGAGGTCAAGACTAGGCCAGCTAATGTATTTCTCTCAAAGAGGGTACAAACATAGCTGAAGCAGCATAGAAATATAAGTGAGAGGAGAGGAGAGAGAGAGGAAGAGAGAGTGAGGGAGAGAGAGAGAGAGAAGGGATAGAGGGAGGAAGAGGAGAGAAGAAAAGGGAAGGAGAGAAGAAGAGAGAAATGGTAAAAGAGGGGAGGGAGGGAGAGACAGAGAGAAAGACAAAGATGGAGAGAGGGAGGAAGAGAAGAGGAGTGGGGGAAGGAGGGAGGGGGAGAGAGAGAGAAAGAGAGAGAGCGAGAGGAAGGAGAGGAAGAGGAGAGGAGGGAAAGGAGAGAGGAAGGGTAGAAGAGGGGAAGGAGGGAGAGAAAGAGAGAAGGAGAGGTAGAGTGGAAGAGGGAGAGGGACGGAGAGGAGAAGGGAGGGGAGGGAAAGAAAAGGGGAGGGGAGGGGAAGGGAAAAGAGGCTATTTGAACCTAGGCAAGTCACTTAAACTCCCTAAGTCTCAGGTTCTCATCTGTAAAATGAGGATGGGAGTCAATACCGCCTAGTGGATAGAGAAGCAGCCTCTGATTCAGGAATATCTGGGCTCAAAATGCCTTTGAAATATACAGGCTGTGTGACCCTGGGTACAACATTTCCCCTCTCCTCACCTCCAACAATTTTCTAACACTACAGTTAGAGAGAAGATGCTTGCTCCAGTAAAGACGTTTTCCTCACCCAGGAGTTCTCTATTGCAATGAAATCTGAAGTCCAAACTCCATCCTAATAATAACAATAGGGGCAGCTAGGTGGCACAGCAGATAGAGCACTGGCCCTGAAGTCAGGAGGACCTGAGTTCAAATCTAGCCTCAGACCAAACACTTGACACTTACTAGCTGTGTGACCCTGGGCAAGTCACTTAACTCCAATTACCTAAAAATAATAATAATAAAAATAACAACAACAATAAGATAGCCAATATGTTTACGGCACTTTAAATTTGCCTTGCAAGGAGAAGATTCAAGTGGACTCCTGTCAAAACCTCTGAACCTATGACAACTCATATGACCTTGGGTGAGTCACTTAATTGCTCTGGGGGGTCGGGGGATGCCAGGGTGGATGAGATACCCTCTGAGGTACCTTATAGCTCAAGAGCTATGATACCATGATTCTGTAGCACTTTATATACAATAGCTTTGATTCTCACCTGGCAAGGTGGGTACAATTGTCATCCCCATTTTCCAGGTGATAAAACTTAGGCTCAGACCTATCAAGTGACTTGCCCAGGGCCATCCAGCTAGTATGTGTCTCAAACAAGATTCAAAGTCAAGTCTTCCTGACTCAAAAGTGAGAGGTCTCTCTGCCAAGCCACAAAGCCTTACTTGGGAGTCATACAATTTCCAACGAGGGTGAGACCAGAGAGGTCAGCCCCTTTCCAGAACAAGCAGTTTCATCCGTTATGACAACATGTGTCCACTGAACACAGCACAAAGCCCTGCAGACAAGCTGGATTAGAGAGAAGGCAGTAAAGGAGCCCGTGGTGGTCCCTTGATGGAATGTCGAGGAAAGGGGAATAATTGTTGCTAGAGGAAATGAGCCAGTTTTTATTTCCTTTTATTGTCCTTTTGTCTCATTCTTGACATTGCTCTGCCCCATTTCCCACACCCCTCCTTCCCTGCCTCCCAAAGATCACCTGAAATATGAACTCGGGGCCAAGTAGCCCCAGGGATGAAAGGGCAGAAAACTGGGGAAGTCATGGAAAATTATTGAAAGGAGCTGAATGTGTTTTCAAATCTCAAGGAGGAAAATGGAAAACTTGGAGAAGAGTCAAAAAATGGAGCAAAAATAATTACAGGGCTCAAAACTGAACTCACTAATAAGAAAAAGGACCATTACCTGCTGCCTCGAGGTCTAAAGGTTCATAGTTTTAGTCCTGGAAAGAACCTCTGCCGTCTTCTAATTCAATCCCCTCATTTTGTAAATGAAGAAACTAAGGCCCAAGCAGGTCAGTTAGCGGGGTCTTGCCTTAACCTTTCATCTTCTGATACTAATACAAATGCTGCTGCTACTCCACCATCCCGACTGTGTAAGACCCTTCCATAAAACAGAGTCCCTCGGAGCGTTTTGGGGGTAACCATACACTTCAGCTATGGCCTCAGTAGCCCTCTGAAAGTTTTTATCTCTAAAGCTCCTCACCACACGTGCAGATACAAATTATGCAATTGGCTTTTTAAGTACTGTCCCACTAATATAAATAATAAAGTGTAGGGGGAACAGACAGGTGTAGTGCATTCAATTGCATGCGATTAAAACACTGTGATATTTTTAAATTAATGAGGAAAAAAATAACCAGAAAAAAATAAAGAAATTTGAACCTGCCTTTATCAATTATGCCAACAGATAACTAGCTAGGCGACTGCAGGATCTATCAGTCACATTTATGTTCTGGTTTTAAAGTATAATGATGGCGAAATTGCACTAAAAGGAAGGCTTGTGATTTGGGCATTTGGAAAGCAAACAAGTGAAATTTTAATCTATTCAGCCTCCCCTACCCCATCTTCTATTACAGACGAGACCCTAGGGAAGAAAAAAGATTGTTCCAGCCTTGGAAAGGGTCTTGTTAAGGCATTGGAAAGACAAGGGATCATAGGAGTGGTAGTGTGTCACAATGGGAAGGGTCAGGAGATGGGGGCCCAAGACCAGCTGGGTTAATGACTAACCATGTGGCCTTGAGAAAATTACTTTGCTTCATTGAGGCTTAGTTTCCTTATCTGTAAAATGAGGGGTTAAAGTAGATGATCCTTCTTAAAATGCAGGAAGAGACTTATATTTTCAGATATGGCTAAGACAAGAATTTTTGCCAGAATGTGCAGTTATTTACTGGGAACCTTTTCTTTTTCTTTTTTTCTTTCTTTCTTTCTACTCCTTCTTTCTTCCTTCCCTCCCTCCTTCCTTCATTTCCCTCTATTCCTTCTTCCTCCTTTCCTCCTCTTTCTTTTTCTTCCCTCCTTTCCTTCTATTCCTTCTTCCTTCATCCTTTCTTCCTTTCCTTCCATCCTTCCTTTAATAAGGTAGGGGCTATTGAGAGGGATAGACTAATTGAAGATGATTGCTAATTAAAAAAACAACATTAAATATATATTAAAAATAATCCTCAAGGTTCCTTCTAGCTTAAAGATTCTGTGACAATAGCAAGAAAAGGGTCATTCTATACTTCTTTATTAATGTTACTGCAACTGGTTTTATTAAATCCTAGGTTCAGAGCTGGAGGGATTTCTAGTGGTCACTGAGTCCAACCTCCTCATTTTGCAGATAAGGAAATGGGAGCTCAAAGAGGATAAGGGGCATAATTAGGAGGAGTGGGTAGCGGCAGCTGGCATTAACATGGCACTTTAAGGGTTGCAAAGTACTTTACCAATGTTAGCTCATTTTATCTTAAGAACCAGGCGAAGTAGGTGCTATTATTGACCCCATTTTACTGATGAGCACAATTAAGGTTAGAGAGCCTGAATGACTTGCCTGGAGTCACACAGCTAAGTGTCTGAGCTGTCTCCAAGTCCAATGCTCTATCCCTTGCTCTCTCATCTCCCCCTCCTCTTCCTGCCACCACCTCCTAAAGGTAGAATAAACATAAATGAACTTTGATCTGCATCGTTGGAAGGAATATTCACATCGATGAGAATGCAGATTCGTGGGGTTATTTAATAACTTACAATTCTCTAGAGGCATGTGGTATGACTGGCACATTGGGTATACATAGCCTGCTTTGGAGTCAGAATGACCTGGGTTCAAATCCTCCCTCAAACACATACTAGCAGTGTGACCCTGGATAAGCTATTTATTTAATCAGTGTCCTAGGCAACTCTATAAAGCTATAAGGCATAAAGTAGGTACTGACTCATCTTTATTAGTGGAGAGGGTGCCCTATGCCAACAAAATCCAAGTTCAATCAAAAGCCAAAAAATATCCAGCTCTTTAAGGCTAACTTTAGAGGTCCTTTGAACCAACAGTCCTATGAAGTTGATAACACAAAAATCAATCTCCCCCTTTTCTAGAACAGGAAACTGAGGTCCATTGGGATAAAAAAAATTATCCAAATTTACGTTAATATTAAGTACATGACCCAAGATTCAAATCTAAGTCACCTGACTTCAAGTCTAGTGGGAGAAAGAGAAGGGAGAAAGAGAAAGAGACAGAGACAAAAAAAAAAGACAGAGAGGGAGACAGAAAAAATACAGATTATTGATTGATTGATTGACTGATTGCCTCAGGATGGATTTTGGACCAGGGTCAAAGGATCAATGGAGTACTTGATGTCTGTCTTCAGCCATCACAAGCAGAAGCACTTAGCCCCAAGACTGATCCGTTTTTAAAGATCATCATTCCCTTCATTTGTGGCTGTCCATTCCCCTGACTTGCTTAAAGCCTGTGACATTCCACATTGGTCCCACATTGAGTGAAAGACAAAGAACCCAAGAGGTAATTTAGTAAACGAGGGTTGCCTCCATTTTCCATTCAACCAGCCCCTTTTCAGGAGATACTACTTGAGCGCTGGGGGAGAGATGAACAAACACAATGCTGGGTTTGGAGTCAAAGGTAAGTGGCAGGACCTTGGATGAATCCCTTCATGACTCTGAGTCTCAGTTTTCCCACCTGGATGATGAGGGGATTGGATTAGGAGGCCTCTGAGGTCTTCTCAGCTTGAAATCTATGAAACACGAGAGCCTTCCTCACAAGAGCCCTTTAATTTAGGAGAGAAACCAGCCACGAATGCTAATAACTGCTATGGAAAAGAGGAAAAGCAGAAACAAATTGAATTACAACCAGAGGGAATCAGGGAAATAGCCCAGGATGGGCAGCACCCAAGTTGGGCCTCTGAGGATGAGAAAGGATTGAAAGCCTAGGGTTTTTTTGGACAGGGACTGGATGATCACTTCCTGGGGGTGTCTGAGAGGGCATGGAAGCATGAACTAGAACTTGGATTATTTAAGTCCTCTTGTACCTTGTGTGTGTACCTTTATGATCTTTCTCAATATCAGGGGAAAACACACATGATGACACCTGCTCCTTCTACTTCCTTCTCTAAGCCAAGAGACGGATCCCAATCTCCTATGTGAGCTGTGCCCATCATTAAGTGAGTCATTTATGTCAGAAGCTTAGCATAGAGCTTGGCACACAGTAGGTGCTTAACAAATGTTGATTGGATTGGCTTGGAGGTAGCTAGAACGTTAGATTTTCATCTGGAAGACCTGAGTTTGAATCCTACTTCAGGAATTTACTGTCTTACCCTGACCAAGTCATATAACATCTTTTAGTCCCAGTTTTCTCAATTGTAAAATAGAGAATAATACCACCTACTCCACAGATTTGTCATGAGGCTTCACTGAGATAGTATATACAGAGTGCTTTGAAAACATAAAGTGCTATATACATGCTACCTCTTGTTGGTTTGTTCTTGTAAATCAGTGTTATGGTTTATGACACCCGAGCTAGTTTATCTCTGAGCCTCAGTTTCCTCATCTGAAAATGAGGTGGTTAGAACTGGTCATTAGATTATAGAAGAGTAAGGTTAGAAAGGACATGGCGGATCATCGAATCCAATCTCCTCATTGTACAGAGGCTAAGACATCTGCATTAAGGGTAGAAGTTGATGAGGGGCATAGAAGAATTCCCCAACAATAACAAGTTAAGTGGGCTGAATCAGGAAGTCTTGGGTGCTCAGTCACTAGCAATCTTTAAATGGGGGCTGAATTATAAAAGAAATGATGTAGAAAGATGATAGGATTACACATAGATTTAGAGCTAGAAGGGATGTTAGAAACCATTCTCTAACCCTGCTTGCCTTCATTTTACAGATAAACAAACTGAGGTAGAGAGTTGAAATGGCTTGTCCAGAGACAAACAATCTCTGGAGGAGGGTTAGAACCCCTGAATTCAATCCAGTGTGCTATCCATGACGCCATGTTGCCTCTAAAGGGCTTCATGGTAAAGGTAAGAGCTGAAAAGGGTAACCTAATGTGTGATTCTCCAAAATGAGGTGGATACATTGGCAATGGCATGGTATACATTATAAGCATAGGGGATGATATTATCTAAGGAGTGCAGTTGGAAAAGGGCAGGATAGAATTGGAATACATCTGAGCTCAAGTGTAGAGCAGAGAAGTGGTGTCCTGTGAGATATTTGGAAAGTTAAATTTCCAACAGTTTGGCAGATGAGTTTGTATGCCAGACTAAGGAAGATACAATTTATTCAACAGGAGATGGAGAACCACAGAAAGAGCAGGAGAATGCCATGATCAGAAAGATTACCAGGGCCATGGTCCAAGGCTGGATTTGGAACAGGGCATAGTGTTGGGAGAGGAAGAAGCGAGGGGGACTAAAGGAGGGGAGGCCAGTTAGGAAATGACCACATCATTTCAGAGAAATGGAATGTGCTAAAGTGGTTACTATTAGGGGGCAGGGAGGAGGTATTGAACAGGGGCAAGGGATATAAGAAATACAGGAGGGTGGAATCAGCAGGGTTTGGTGACTAACTGAATTGTGTTGATGGAGAAAGAGAGCTCAGTAAAAGATGACTTTTTAAATCACTGGCTTGGATGAAGACATAGATGATAGATTTATTGTATTTACAGATGAAATAATGCTAGGAAGGATAGCTAACACACTGGTTAACAAAAGCTGTATTAAAAAAAAATCCTGATCCCCACAGACAAGAAGAACAAGCTGAACTGAATTAAGATAAATTTTGCTATGAATGAACATATAAAGTCTTACGCTTGGCTTCCAAAACAAACAAATAAACATACACGCATATACCAAAAACCAAAACCAACCAAACAAAAATCCTTTATAAGTTTATGATAGAAGAGGCATGATATGGCCAGTGTTTGTGTGGGAAAACCAAAACAGTTTAGGGGTTTAGTGGCCTGAAAGCTGAGTTTAAACACTGTTGATGATGAATTGGAATGTAAACTCACTGAGAATAGCTTGTTCCATTCTTTGCATTTTCTCCCCAGCACCTAGCACCATCTTGGCACATAGCAGGTGCTTAATAAGTGTGTATTTATTGATTTGCCATGACATCTGAAAAAGGGAATGTGATCTTGAGTTGCAACGAGAAGCATAATATTCAAGATTGGGGAGGTCATGGTTGTGCTGTCTTTTGTCCTGGGTAGACATCACATTTTAGGAAGGACATTGATAAACTGTACCTATAAAGAATGACAATCAGAATGGTGAAGGGACTGAGGTTCAGTCAAAGGAGCTAGAAATGTTTCCTCTGGAGAAGACAAGACAAAGGTGATGGACATGAGAGCTAGCTTCTATCTGCAGGACTATAATGTGGAGAAAAGGACAAAGTTGTTCTGTTTGCCTCCAGAAGGCAGAATGAGGAGCAATGGGAAGGTGGGCAGAGTTGTGAAAAGGCAAGTTTCTAATTGATGTCAAAGGGAGAAAACAATGAGACTTCTAACAATGATTGTTGTCCAAAAGTGGACCGAGCTGCCTTGATAGCTGTGGAGTACCTTTCACTGAAGGTCTTCTAAGAGAAGCCATATGGCTTCTTCTAGGATGTATACTAGATATGATGCTTGTTTAGGGGCAAGTTGGAGCAGAGAACATCTAAGGTCCCTTACAACTCGGAAATTCAGTGATTCTGTGACTCTGAAGTTACAGACCTGCCTGAATGGGAAGAAGATGGTTACTTGAATAGGAGTTGTGGTATTTTTGGGAAACTATGAATTAGTCTAACTATTCTAGAAAGAAATCTGGAATTATACTTAGAAAATGATTAACATATCCATACTCTTTAACCCAGAGAACATACTGGTAGCCATATATCCCAAGGATGGCAATGATAAAAAAGATAGGCCCTACATACACCAAAATATTTATAACAGAACATTTTTGTGGAAGGAAAAAAGCTGAAAACAAGTCCATTAATTGGGGAACAACTAAACAAGTTGCGTTCCCTAAATATAATGAAATATTCTATTCACTAATGGGCCACTTCTCAGGATAATATTTATTAAACGTTGAAATTAAAATGTAGAAGGCAAAAAGAAAACTGATCACAGTAAAGATGTGAATGTTTCAGAGTGTGTGCATGTGTGTGTGTGTGTGTGTGTGTATGCACACACAGCTAGATGGTAGAGTGGTTAGAGTGCCAGGTCTGAAGTCAGGAAGACTTATCTTCCTGAGTTCAAATCTGTCCTTAGACACTTACTGGGCAAGTCACATAACCTTGTTTGTCTCAGTTCCTCACCCATAAAATGATCTGGAGAAGGATGGCAAACCACTCCAGTATCTTTGCCAAGAAAACCCCAAAATGGGGTCATGAAGAATCAGACACAACTGAAAAACAACTGAACAACATACATGTGTAATTTGGATTTAAGTGAGTCAGAGTTGCACTAAGTCATTGGCCTCACTCTCTCTTCCAGATATATAGATATAAATAGTTATAGATATATAGATATACATATGCATATGTACACATATATGTATAACATTTCCCATCCAAGTTCATGGACCCTTGATGCCTTGATGCTGAGTATAGAATGCCTCCTCTAAATGAGAAGCACAACCTAACATGGCAGCCAATTCCATCTTTTAACTGGAGGTTCTGATGGCCCCAGAACAACTCAGACCTTCCCTCCTTGCTACAGGTAAATATTTCCTCACTTAAGCCCTCTGTGCCACTCCCCAAATCTCCAAGAAAGCCATTGTCCATTACAGAATTATTTCACCATGAAGCCTTCATGTAGGCACAGAAATTCCATTTCATTCAAAAGTCAAAATGACATGAGAAACAGCATACTTGATAGGAGCCTTAAAACCAATTAATTCCACAGTAAGTTACCCAACACAAGACAAATCCTTGACCTTTTCTTGTAATCCATCTTGGTGTCATCTCATTTTAATTATTTATGTCACCATCACATAGACACTACATAAAGACTCGTTAAGTCATATGTAATGACAACAAAATTCTTCATTGTGAAGACTCTGCCACCAAACTCTTCAGGCTATTAAGTCTTGGCTGAGAAATGAGAGTAGAATTCCAGGGATTCAGCTGTTGTGTGGTAGAAAGAAGACTGGGTGGGGATTCATAAGTGTGGGCTGGTCTCTACGCACGGTCATGGAATATTAGGGTTAAAATGGTACTCAGAGTTCATCAATTCCAATGATATCTGGATATGAGCCTGCTCCACACATCCAGCCTCCACTGGGAGAGTTCCAGTGATGGGAAGCCCACAACATCCACAATCATAAGATCACAGAGGCACAGCTTGGAGGAATCTAAAAGTCTATTTGGTCAAACCCTACAGTTTTACAGATGAGGAAACTGAGGTGCAGAAGATAAATGAATTGTCCAACATACCAATTTGAACCCAGGTCTTCTGACTCAAGAGGCAATAATCGCAGTATAAAAGGCATTTAATTTAGAGTCAGAAAACTTGGGTTCGAATTCCAACTCTGAAACTTACTACTTGTGCAACATTAGGCGAGTCAGTTAACCTATCTAGGCCTCAGTTTCTTTGCCTGTAAAATGGAGGAATTAGACAAAATGACTGGTCCCTTCTAACTCGAAATCTACAATCTCATGATCTTACTGCCCTGCCAACCATCCCAGAGCTCTTTGTTTTTCTTGATAAAGACAATCAATCATCTTCGCGATGTGAACCACATTAGGGAGTCCCAATTATGGTCTAAAAATAGGACCCTGGTATATAAGCACTAATCTTGCTTCTTCCTAGTCCAGACCAATTCAGTGAGAGAGAGCAAAGAAAACAAAAAAGACTTCAAGGAAATCTACTCTCCTGGGATTCACAGTGAACCAGGAGCGAAGGAGGAGGAATGGTTGGTTGGTATTCCTTGATGTGTCATTCTTACTGCTCAGAAAACCTCATCTGTTTACTACGAGGATGAATCAAAGCAACCAGGGCTTCATGACTCCCCCACCTGAGACAGAGGGAGCTTTTGGTCCACAACTTCAGGCACTGAATCACAATGCACTGATGGAAGAAACATTTGCCAAAACCCCCACCAGCTCACCTCGGACGTTGTCGTAAAAGGGAAATTGCTTTTTGAGAAAGTTGGAAAGACAATAAGCATGTGGTGTCATGATGAGAATTTGTTCAATCGTTTCAGTCGTGTTTGACACTTCTTGACTCCCTGAGGTTTTCTTGGCAGACACACTGTAGTGGTTTGCCATTTCGTTCTCCAGCTTATTTTACAGATGAGGAAACTGAGGCAAACAGGAGTAAGTGACCTACCCAGGGTAACACAGCTAGTAAGTGTTTGAGGCTGTATTTGAACTCAGGAAGATGAGTCTTCCTGACTTCAGGTGCAATGCTATATCCACTGCACCACCTAGCTGCCCCCTGAATTCTCTGATTCTAGAGACCAGTATTCTTTTTATTACACCAGGATACTTCCTGGCCCACAATAACACAACCAAATAGTAACAGGGGCAACACTCAAACTCATGTCTTTTGACTATGAGGTCCCATATTCATTCTGCATGCTACAGTGCTTACTTTATCTTTTGATCCTCTATGGTCCCTAGTAGAGTAAATCACATTTAGGAAGGTCTTTGTAAATGTTTATTGGATAAACAGATGAAATGCTACTTCACCCGCATGCTCATCCCAACAAACATCATAGGAGAAATGAAAGGCCTGTGCACTAGGAAAGCGAGCCTTTGGGTTGAAATTCTGGCTCAGACATTAACTGCCTATTTGACCTTGGACAAGTCCCTTGTTCTGTTAAATGAAATACGGTCCATTCTAGCTTTAGATTCCATGGCCCAAGTCCCAAACAGGCCACTTATTCCTTATTATGTAGGTCTGAACTAGAAGATTAAATCAGCACCAAGGATATCTATACACTCTGGAGGGCCAAACAACAACAAAAACAGAAAGAAAAAAATGGCCAAGGCCAAGGTTCCATCATGCTCTTAATCGAAGGTCATTTAGATACATATTAACAAGCTGACAGTCTTGCTTTCGGTGGCCATTTGAAAGAAGGATAAACTAATAAGGAACTAGAATTCACTCTCTTGCTTCTCTTTATGGATATGTTGGGGTTGTCACAGGAGGGATTCTTGGTCAGAGGCAGATTGTATTGAATGGCCTGTTGGGTTTCTTCCAACTTGGAAATTCTGTGACCATTATTGGCTCATAGCAATTCATCCTTGGAAGGAACCTTAGAGGAAAAAATGTGGCCCAACCCATCTAATTTTTAGATGAGGAAAATAAGGCCCAGAGGTTAATTGATAAACCTGAGGTGACAGAAGTAATTAGCAGCAGAACCGGAATTAAAACCCAGGTTCCTTCGCTCTGAGTCACCATGATCAGATTTGAAGGTCAATGGCTGTGTCTTGTTTCATTTTGGTAGCTGCATGGCATAGTACATAGTAATTTACGTGCTCTGCCCCCCCCCCCCCATTAGAGTGTAGGCTCCTGGAAGGCAAGGAATGCTTCTGTCTTTCCCTGTGTCCCCAGTCCTAAACACCGAACCCATCCCATAGCCAGCCCTTCCTATGTGTATTCTTGACTAGATATGGGCATTTGAATGTTTGCTGAATTGAACTGGATTCCTATACAGATTTCTCCATTCTCTAAGCAACCATTTGTCTGATTCTATCTGCATTTTTTTCATATAAAGACTTTTTTTAATATGCAATCAGAATTACCTATTTTATCTTTTTCTGATCATTTCTCTTTGGTTAAGTATTGGCCCTTTACCTGTAGTTTTGCCATATATCCATATATTTCCTTTAATTCATTTGCATTTTCTCTCTTTCTCTTTCTCTGCATATCTCTGTCTTTCTCTGTCTCTCTGTCTCTGTCTCTCCCTTCTGTCTGTCTCTCTCTGTCTCTGTTTCTCTCTCTCCCCTGTCTCTATCCCTTCCTAGGTCCCCTCCCCCTCCCCCCTCAATGATAACATGACCTTGTATATTCCATATGCAGTTAGAAGTCACTGGTTTCTGGTGCAGGATGATTGTCTAATTTCTGTCAAACTGCTTTCCAGAAGTTCTTCCTAAACACTGAGTCTTATATCAGTGGTTTCTAGTCTTTGTTTAACCTAGTACACTACTACAGCATTTACTTAATTGAATTCCTAGGATCTGAAGACACCTGGCTGGTCTGACCAGAAACTTTTTAGCCCCAAAGGGTGGAAGGGGCACCTTTAAAGTTTCTTCTCACACAGATTCTACAATTTCCTCAGGTTATTATGCTTCACAGCTGGGCCCTTATCCACACAGAACTACATGGTCAGCAGTGTTGTCAGAGAAGAAAAAAGGACAATAAGAACAGAATGATAAATGTTGCAGAAAATCGTAACGCTCTGCTCACATACCATGAACGACAGAGAGAAATCAGATAAGGCAGCCCACACCAACCATCTTGGCAACAGATGGGCTCACGGCTGGCAGCTGTCACTGAAGAACCCGTGCTTCTGTTAAAGGAGCTGGCAAAGAGGCTGAAAGTTTTCTGATGTCTTCCCTTCTCTCCCTGCACCCGCCATCATCAGCAGGAGAAAAAGCTTTCATTTTAGTTGGAAGGGAAGAGGAAAGCAGGGAGGGGAGCTTCATCCTTTCCAGAGGGCAGATCCAGGACTCCGGCTATGTCCCAATTATAGCAAATAATGAAGTGTAGCATGTAGTCAAGCTCACACTATTGGAAGCTTTAATTATGGAAAAGATGGTCATTGGCTCCAGCTCAGAGGAAATATGCCATGCGAATTCAAATAATGCCACCTCTTTGTGGAATTCATTATTCTCATTAATTGGGACATAGCTGGAAAGAGTAGAACAGACAAGGAGTACATGGAAAGACAGTTGTATTTCAATTCAGGGGACCTGGGTGGGAATCCTGGCTCTGTTACTTTGTGCTTGTGTGAACCTGAACAAGTCACTCCCCTTCTCTAGACCTTCATTTACTCATCTGTAACAACAACAACAACAATAGCTAACATTTATATAGTGCTACCATGTGCCAAACGCTGTGACGAGAGTTTTACAATTACTATCTTATCGGATCTTCACAATAATCTTGAGAAGTAGCTGCTATCCCCATTTTACAGATGAAGAAACTGAGTCAAACAGGTTAAGTGACTTGCCTAGGCTTACATAGCTAGTAAGCATCTGATGTCACATTTGAACTCAGGTCTTTCTTCTTGAGTCTGGGTCTAGTATTCTAACCATGGAGCCACCTAATTATTCCTACCCTCTCTACATTTCCATTCTTCTTACGCTTTACTATGCTCCATAAACTCTAGGTTCTGTCTACACTGGTTTTCTTGTTTCTCAAACATGCTATTTCACCTCCTGTCTTTGCATCTCTGTACTGGCTGCCCCCCATGACTGGAATGCTTTCCTTCCTCACCTCCACACCTTACTTTACCCAGCTTCCTTCAAGATTCAGCTCACATCTTACTTTCTGCCTGATCTCCCCACCAACTAGTGAAACCTCTACTTACATTACTCTCCAGTTACTTGATATATATCTCAAGTTTACCCATTCACTTTCATATTTGTCTCCAATACAAGATGGTGAGCTTCCTGAGGGCAGGAACTGTTTCTGCCTTTCTTTGTATCCCCATCACATAGCACAGTGCCTGGCACATAGGAAGTGCATACTAAATGCCTCTTTCTTGACCATCGATCCTTCAGTGACTGGTAATTCTGATTCTTGAGGTTGTAGTATTGGTGTGGTATCACTAGAAGATTTGAGGACCAAAAACATGATATTTTTTTCCACAGAGTTGTTTGAGGTCATACAATGCACATGCAGTTTTCAAAATGAAATCCAGCCAGTTCTTCCTTCTGTTTATTTCTGAAGCCACTGTCCATCTGCAGTGTTTTTCCCCCCAAGATGTAAGTACTGATGATTGCAGTAGGTTAAAGCATTTATTATATTCTAGACAACAGACATTTTTTTGGCCCACTTATTTTCCATGTATCCATGTATAGCTAGATTGAACTTTTTTGAGTCATTGTGGATTTCATTAAGGAGGATCCATAATGGTCTGGGATGTGATGTAATTAGCACCAGGAAGAATGTTGAGGGCAGTTGAGTCAGTCAACAAGGATGTATCAAGTGCCTACTGGGGGCCAGTCAGCATACTAAATGCTGGGGATACCAAGACAATAAAACATATTATAGAAAGTTATTGAAATTTGGAGTCAGAAGAGCTAGGCTTAATTTCCAGCCCCGCTACTCACTATGTGACCCAAGAAAAGTCATGACCCGTCTACATCACAGATTCCTCATCTGTAAGTGAAGGAAAGTGGACTAGATGATCTCAAAGGTTCTTTCTTGTTCAAAATCTACATTCTATAAGAAGTTTCTCTTCTACTTTGACAATGCCCTTCATGTTCCCGATGACAGTGGCAAATGCCTTTGGTGGGCACGCCCCCTGTCTATTATTTCTCCTCCTCCTCATCGTCATTATTCACATTTACATAGCACTTTAAGGTTTATAAAGCTTTACCTATGTTATCTCATTTGATCCTAACAACAACCTTTTGAGAGAGATGCCATTATCCCCATTTTACAGGTGAGGAAACTGAGGTTGAGAGAGGTTGCGACTTGACTAGGTCATGCAGCCAGCAGGTGTCTGAGAGAGAATTTGGATTCAGGTCTTCCTGACTCTAGGTCCAATATTCTACCCACTTTACTACCTGGCTATCTCTACATCATTCTTCATATAATATTAATCATCAAAGAATCCAATGAAACTCTTTCTGTTGTCATATCTATCAAGGATGGGCCAATGAGGGATGAGGTGCCAGTGATTGTAATAATAATTATGACGGTGAGAATAATGTGTGTATTAGGGTGGACCCTTTAATAATGAGCTAGAGAAGGAAATGGCAAACTGCTCTGGTATCTTTGCCAAGAAAACCCCAAATGGGGTCACAAAAAAGTCAGACACAACTGAAACAACTGAATAACAACCAACCTTTAATCACTATTACAACTGTATATTAACTATGACATTATTATTATTATTATTATAAATAGAGAGCTCTTTTTGGAGATAGGAAATTTGAGTTCAAGTCTCACTTCTAACACAGACTGGCCATGTGACCCTGGGCTCCTCATTTGACATCTCTTGTCACTCTAATTAACTCTCTAAGACTATACATTTCAGAGAAAGTGCCCATCTGCCTTGGTAAAGTGAGTTTCTTCATCTGAGAGTTCCCTATACTAAGGAAATTACAGGTCCAATCTCCCTAGCAGAATGTGCACTGGGCAGTTTCCTTCTTGAAGATCATGGTGTTATTAGAGCTGAAAGGGACCTTAGAGTTCATTTAGATCAAGCCTCTCTTTTGACACAGGGTGCAGCCAGGGGACAGCACCTTGCTGCTCTGCCCGCTGCGATCCTACCATGCTGCAAGAACGCTGGAATGGGAGATAATGGTCTAGGAAGACTTTCATCCTGACTTGACCTGTAAGTTTCAGTGTAACTGTGCAAATCACCTCCCCTCTCTGTGTGTCTCTTCCTTAATCTGTAAAATGAGCTCCTCAGGATAAGTTATTTGTAAGATACCTTCTAATTGAACAATTCTCCTCGTTCACCATGCATTTATAGCCCTTGGTGTCAGTTAAAGCACGTTCAATGGTAGCGTCTTATCTATTTAGGTTTTTAAAAAATAGTTTATTTTTCTTAAGCAGCCCTGGATCTTCTGCTCTGAACCAAACCTTGCACCATCAGACTTATCGCTTCTGTACGAGAGTGCACACTCAAAGCAAAAACACCGTATTAAGCACCAAAGCCTGGTTATGGCTTTGGAGTCAGTAAATCCCATGTTATGGCTCCCCTAATCCCCATCATTCTTCCTCTCCTGTACATATTGAGGACTGTGTGTTACTGTATCAGCTGACAAATTTATGATCATAATGTGTATATAGATGCAGGGTGGCTAAGTTATGGAGAATGCGGAAACTCCATCTCAGGACTTTCTGACTTTGGGGAGGTTAAATTCTCAACCAGAGCCCAGCATTCATGATTTCTTCTGCAGCGAATGTCTCCAGCAAGAATAAATAAAGAGCACACCCTGACGGAAGGAGGCTACGCTAGAAATAATTCCCCCCTGCAGTACATGTGTACAATGTAATAGTAACTTGACAACTGGGCATATGTATGCCTTTCAAACAGTTTCCTTTTATTCATAGCATGCTGTCTCTGGGGCACATTTTCAACCCCCGCTGAATTTCTGTGGCTTGGAAAGAGACGGGAGGGAGAGGGGAAGAGATCGAGGAGGAAAGGGGTGAAGGAGAAGAGAGACACTCAAAAATGGAGATCAAGAGAATAGAGGAGGGAGGGGGAACAAGAAAGGAGGGAAGAAAGGAAGGAGGAAGGATAAGGAAAGAAACAGAAAAAGGAGGTAGAAGGGGAGGAAGGAAGAGAAAGATGAGGGGACACATGAGAAGGAAAGAGGAGAGAGGGAGGGAGAAAAGAGGAGATAGGAGAGGAAAGGCAAAAAAAGGAGAGAGGTAGACAGAAAAGGGTATCATAGAAAGGAAGGACCATAAGATCATAGGTCAAGAGTTAGAAGGGACCTTAGAGATCACCTGGACCAAACCTTTGATTTTACAAAGTGGGAAACTGACACCCTCTGTCTCCATTGTCAATGCCTTTCCCACTGAACTATAATCCCTTTCCAAATAGAAAGAAAATGAATGAGAAATAATGAGGAAAAAGGGAGGGAGGGAAGAGAAAGGAGGAAGAGAGGAAAAGAAAAGGAAGAGATGAGAGAGAAGGGAAAAGTGAGAAAGAGGAGAAAGGGAGAGGGAGAGAGGGAGAGAGGAAGAGAGAGAGAGAGAGAGAGAGAGAGAGAGAGAGAGAGAGAGAGAGAGAGAGAATGAGGTAGAAAGGAACAAAATAAGAGAGATAGAGAAAGAGATGAGAAGAATAGGTAGAAGGAAAGACAGTGAAACAAGGGAATAGGGAGAGAGACATGACCAACCAACTCAATGACCAACACTCCAGTGCCTCGCTCTGGGTGTAGTGCCCACAAGGGCCAGAGAAGGCACACATCAAACACGGAGAAAAGCTTCCCTCTCCACGCACCTTTTACCTTTCTCAAGCCACAGCTGCTGAAAGACAAGTCAACAAGCCAGGGAGTTTTGCTCCCCTATCAAGGCCCAGCCATAACAGCTGTGAAAAGCAGGAGCTGGCTTCCCCTCCGCCTCGTGCATCATCAGTCCGTTTGTCAGTTAGTTTCTAATTGCAGCATCTCTGCGGCTGGATCTGATACGGGACGCAGGGAGGAACCCAGCTTGGCACCAGGGGCCCAGGCTGAGTTTGCAGGCCTGACAGTTCAACAAATCATTCTTTGGCTGGAGAGCTGAGAAAGGGCGACATGGTTATTACAGAAAGCCCATAAATATACAACCCCACCGTGGTCTTGCACAGGATAGCTGCACATCTTAAGCAGATGGGACTGCTGCAGAATTTCAAACCAGTTAGTATCTTGAGGTTGGGCTCTCATTGATCAAGACATTCACTGCATGTTGAGGATTTTTTGTTTTTGTTTTTGGTGGAGGTAAATTAAATATAGCTTCTTTGTCACTCTAAAAATACTGACCTTGGACAGGAAATTGATAATAGAGAGAAAGAGCCTAGGCTGAATAGTGGACGTGGTGAGATCTCATGGACACATTTCTCAACAGCTTATATTGACTTCCCAAAAAAGAACCCAGGCTGGAGCAAGGCTCTTGGGAGATTGTCAGGTGGCAAAACAGATGCTGGGAGTACTCCACAGATCTCTCCAGAGAGTTGGTCTGGGTCAGTGATTCCATCTCCTTAGAAATACAGGCATTAAAATCTATTTCTAATCTCCCTTAATCCCCTGTTCTTTCCTTTTTAGTGAATTTCCTCATCTCCAGTGACTCACAATGGACATTTGTAAATGATATAAGATGTAGCTCCCCTTGACAACAAGCTTTCTACTGCTCTTTCAACAACTTGAGAAGAAGGGTCAGAATCGTGTGTTTTTTAACAGAGATAGGAGATGTGCTGGAACAGAGGGAAGAATGGTTCTTTGGAGTTACCCACCAGCTCGGGGTCCATTTCTGCCACTAACTGGAGGTCTCTAAGAAGAGGTTGGATGGCTATTTGCCTGTGATGTTTTGGGGGAAGTTGTTTGGTTGGGAATGAGTGAACTAGATGACCCTGGGTTCACTTTCACCTCCATGATTTTGTGACATGTGTGATTTTGGACAAATCATTTCCCCTCTTCAGGTCTCACCTTTCTCATCTGTAATAGTAGAGGGTTAGAGTAGAATGAGGCAGCTAGGTGACATGGTGGATAGACTGTTAACCCTGGAGTCAAGAAGAATTGAGTCCTGGCTGACACTTACTAGCTAGATGATCCTGGGCAAGTCATTTAACCTCTGCCTGCCTCAGTTTCTTCATTTATAAAATAGGAATAATAAAAGCACCTACCTCTTAGAATTGTTGTTTTATACATAATATATATACATATTCATATATACACATACACACATATATACATACATACATATATAAAGTATATATGAAGATATATATATATACACATACACATATACAAATTGTTATTATTTATTAAGTCCATTCCAGTTTCTTCTTTAAATTCACCTGGGAAGAAATTCTGTTCCCAAGCATTTCTCTGCCAATTCATGAATTTAAGAGGAAGAAAACAAAAAAGACATAAACCTAACACTGTAAACTAATAGCTAACACTTATATAGCGCTTACTCTCGGCCAGGCACTGTGATAATTAAGCACTTTACAAATATTATCTTATTTTATCCTCACAACAACCCTGAAAGAACTCAGTGCATTCCCATTTGTTCAGGGGGTTAGTTACAAAAGAGGAGCTTTCTTCATTAATAAATTATTAAAACCTAAAAGATAGTATTGTATAGTGTATGAATTGGCCATTGAGAGAGAGGAGAGAGACAAAGAGCTGGAGATAGAGAAAGACAGAGACAGAGAGGAGAGAGCCTGAGAGAAAAAGAAAGACCCTGAAAGTTAAGATGCATTGGCATCATTATTCCCATTGTACAGATAAGGAAGGTCAATTCAGAGAAGTGTATTGATTATACTCCCTTGATCACAGGTGTAAGAGTGGGCACTCAAAGCCAGGACTTCTGATTCCCACCCCAGGGTTCTTTCTGCTCTAGCTGGATGCCTCGCTAAACATGGAATTGATGGGTGGTTCTGAATTCCGTATGGTATGTGGGGAAGTAAGAGGAAGCACAGGGGAAATCACAATGTGGGAGAAAGAGCTTGGTCCTGGGTTGGAAGCCCTGGGTCCTGAATGATTGTAAAGAGCCTTATCATATGAAGATTGCCTCTCCACATACTTTGCAGCCACCACTATTCACTGGACACACAAGAGAGGTGTCAAGATGAGTCAGTGGAGGGGGCAGTGATCCTAGGGGAATGAAGAGGCTGTATGGGACAGTGGGCAGAACAGCGAATTTAGAGTCAAAAAGAGCTGGGTTTGAAGTCAGCCTCAGACAATGACTACCTATGTGACCTGAGAAAAAACCTAACCCTCTCTGTTCCCCAGTGTGTGCCGAATGAGGCTGCTTGGACAAGTATGGTGGATACAGAAACTTGGGCTTGTTCAAATCTCACCTCCAATGTTTGCCTGTCGTGTGACCCTGAGTCAGTCAAGTCTGGTGAACTCCAGTGCCCTCATCTGTAAAATGGGTAGGGTTCAGGCTCGATGGCTTCTAGCATCCCTTATGGCTTTAAATCTATGATCCTATAAAGAAGCCTTTGAAGGTAGTGAGGTATTCTGGGATCTTCATGACCTTAGCTAAGTCATGCTGCCTCTGCCAAATAGAGATTTCTGCCCCACCCCCACATGAAGAAACTATTAGATTGGAAGTTGGAGGATCTGTGTCCAAATCCTGCACAACTTCTTAATATTTGCTGGGTCTTCTCAACAAATCTTTCTATTTTTAATTAAAATTTCCCATTGCTAATGGCTTAAAGGATTTGTTGGCCAAGGGATGGAAGCAACTTCTGCTTGTGGCCTGTTGCATTGGAATAAAGCATGGATTGGGACATCAGGAAAGCTAGCCCCACCTCCATGGGGTCCGCTTGATGGCTGCGTGAGGGACGGTGAGATGCTTCTCCTCGTTCGTGGTACATAAGAACTAAAAGTACCATCTATTAGCAGGGAGGGCTCCTGCCACTTTGAGTTTCTCTTTCCTGATCTGTTAGATGATGTTAGCCTAGTGGCCTTTGGGGTCCCTTCCATTTCCAGTGCTGGGATCCCAAGGTAGTGAAGGTTTCCTCCCTGACCCTCAGTTTCTTCCTCTGTAAAGTCATGGGAGTGGACAAGAAGGCCTTGGATGGCCCTTCTAGCTCTAGGATCCCAAGATGGTGAAAGTTTCCTCCCTGACCCTCAGTTTCTTCCTCTGTAAAGTCATGGGAGTGGACAAGATGGCCTCAAATGGCCCTTCTAGCTCTAAATCTAGGATCCTGCGATTCAACCTCATAGAGTTGCTGGGAGTTTCCAATGAGATCACCGAGGCCAAGCGCTTTGGGCCCTCAATGGCTGTACACATCTGGGTCTTTCATATTATTAGAAATGTGGGCCTGGAGAAGAACAACAGCCAGTAACTGACTTTCTGTAGACTAATTTCAGTGGTAGGAGAGTGGGGGCAGTGGTGAACTTGGAGGGAGGAACGACGTGACAGTGAGGCTAGGGCTAGGTCTGCTGACTCCAAATCCAGGCCCCCACCCAAACTGGTCAGTAGAAAGCCGGCTGGACTCCATGCCCCCAGCTCTAACCACAGCACCATCCAACTCCCTCCGAATAACTCCATGAACTAACACAATGTACTGCGCGGTGCCGCTGCCTCTGTCTGTGACCTTGGACAAGAAATTACCCCCTCTCTAGGCCTCACATGATTCATCTGTGAGACGAAGGACTTAATTTAGGCGATTTCTAAGGTCCCCTCCCTCCCTCAATCTCATATCCTACGATACTGTGATTGCTCCTTATACATACTCACCTCCCTCCCTATACACATACACACAGACAAGAGGTATTTCATTTTATTTTTTTAATCAAGCTGCAACAGTGGCATTATTTAGGGGAAAAGAAATGGGGGGAAAAACCATCCGATTCAACCACACTAAGCATTGAGGGAAGAAGAGAAAAGCAATATAAATGTTAATGGGAAATTGTCTGCTCGGTTATACTTGGACTAATCTACTCCAGTGCTGGCCAAAAAAGGCATTAGGCAGTTGGAGGGGGAATGGGGAGGGGTGGAGAGGAAGGAAGATGACAAGCTGAAATATTCAGGAATAACTAAACTATAAAATATTTAATAAAATATTTAAAGTCCAAAATGGGCAGCTATTGACAAATTAAAGGTGGGAGGATAGCTAGTCAAAGGGCTTAGGTTCAAACTCCAGTTCCATTTTTAACTAGCAGTGTGATGTTGGGCAAACCATTGTCCCTCTGTGGGCCTCAGTTTCCTTCTCTGTAAAAATGAGGGAATTGGATTAGTTGATTTCTAATGTCTCCAGGTCTCACTTGGATATTTCCCACTGTGATATTTTTGTAGGAAAGAGATTGCCCTAACCCTTGTTCTTCAGACAAGCATTTTTCTATACATTTTCTAATTTGTCTTTGCTGTTTTTGATTATGGATTCCTCCAAATTGTAGAATTTAAATATGGAAGATACTAAAGATTTTCCAGTCCTAGGGTTCTTAACCTGGATCCAGGTATGAAATAGAGAAGGGAAGGGAAGAAGGAGGCAAGAAGGGGGAGGGGAGTGAGGAAGGGAGAGAGAGTGAGAGAGACAGAAAGAGACAGACAGAGATAAATGATAGGTAGGTAGATAGATGATAGACAATTATATTTCAATATTAGCGCTTGCGTTTGTAATCCTATATGTTTAAAAACATTCTAAGAAGAGGTCCATAGGTTTCACAAGATTGATAAAGGATCCATGACCCCCCCCCCAAAAAAAATAAGATATCCTGAAAAAACTCCTACTTCTTCATTTTAGAGATAAGGGAACTAGAAAAGGAAAGGATTTGCCCCAGATTTGACTACTTAGTGGTGCACAGAGGACTCAAACGGAGGTTTCTGATACCATCTGCTGTGCTCTCCCCGCCCCCCCACCTCAGCACCCCTAATAGAGATTTCAGAGATACAGCTAAAGAGTCATTTAAATGATATGTTTTGTTCTGGGCTCTCTCCTCTACTCATATTTTCCTCTGGTGCCTCATTGTAGTGTGAGGGTGATCCACCATGCTCAGATACTATACCAATGGAGCATAAACTCTGGAAGACCCTAGAAAGTTGGAAAGGCTTCAAGTGCAAGACTTGGCCATAGATTGTGCATCTATTGGCCAAGGATCAACCTAGCTAAGCGTGGAGGGGTTCATCACCAGATGGTTGGCCAGCAGGGGAATGGATTGGTTGGCCAGCACAACTCTCAAACGACTGTCTACCAAGGCAGGAAGCAACTACAGTCTGAACTGGCAGAGGAAGGACCCCAAAAGACGAAATGATGGATCCCTGGATGACCTGGAGCATTCTGTGATGTGGAGATCGTATACCATACCTTTCCCACCTATGTTCTACCTGCCCTTTGGCCCCTGATACCTAACCACAGCCACCTACGCCTATATGTCAGTCTTAAATGGAAAGCTCTCAGAGAACAGAGAATGGATCTATATCATTTTTTTTGAATGGCACACTCAACCAGCAGCAAGATTGTAAGCTCCATGAGGGGACGGACCATATTTTATATCTTGTTTGTTTCCTGTTGGTACCTATCACAGTGCTGACCGAGCACATTAAGTGATGCTCAGCAGTATATAGTTTACAATATCAAAAATCTCCATATGGGGGTAGAAAGAGCTCTGAACTTGGACATATAATGTGTGTGTTCAAGTCTTGGCTCACTGTTTGACCAATGGAAAATGATCTGACATCTCTAAGTCTGAGTTTGACAACCTGCAACAATCATCAAATAGCCACCAACCTTAGGTACATTGACAGAGGGATGGACGTTTATCTCAGGATGGATAAGATAGTCTTTGGCATTGTGGTCCAGTGGACATGGTGCTGGTATTAGAGACAGGAAGGCCTACGTTCAAATACCACCCTGAGATACTTATTTGATAAGTGACAGTGCGCAAGTCACTTAACATCTTAGGGACTTTTATCTCCTCATCTGTAAAATGAAGGGGTTAGACTGAATGGCCTCCAAGGTCCCTTCTGTCTCTCAATCTACGACCCTGTGATTTTCTGGTCTTTAAAAAAAGAGAGAGAAAGACATCAAAAATAAACACATTGTTTTATTTGGGTGGGGAAGGAGGGGAAGTTCCAGTCATAGAAAAATGGTTACACGTCCTTCATCTGAGCACTGAATTGCACTGTAGTGACTGTGTTTGGCAATGATTCCAAAGCCCGAATTCTTTCCTCTATTCAACGTCCAAGTAAAGGATACAACTGATAAATGATCAGGAGGTTGTCAATGTGATTCTTGAGGCAGTTTGGTATCCATACTGACTAGCACAGTGCCTGGCATGCAGGAGGCACATAATGAATGCTGGTTGATTAACTGGAAAGAGCACTGAGCTGTATAACAAAAGACTCAGGGTATAGTCCTCAGTTTTGTTAATAATCCTGAGCCTCAACTTCCTTATCTGCAACCTGGGGATCAGTTTTCTCCCCTGTCACATACAAGCATTGGAAAGGGGGAATGGAACCCACGTTTATTAAGTACCTACTATGTGCCAGGCACTTTTCTTAACAACTCAATGAGGTAGGTACTATTAGTATCCACGTTCTACAGCTGGACTAAATGACCCCAGAGTGCCTTTGTGCAGGGACAGTCTGGGCGGTTAAAACCTGCTTCACTCATTCCTCTCAAGCTGATTTTAAAGTTTAAATGAAGAAGTGAGTATGAGGATTCTTTGTAAGGTAGCTGTGCCCTAAGGGATTGTTCATAGCCTGGAAAAGACTAGTCACTTCCAAGTGGAGCAGAATCCCTGTCTCCCTGGCAAGAGGATGGGCACTTTCTTGCTTTTGAATTTTACTTATTTCAAACAGGGAACAAAAGACGCATCGAATTATTAAATTATTAATTACGGGAGTCTGGAGTTTTGACAGAACAGAGGGACGTGCTCAGGTAGGTGTTTTCAAGACAAAGAATTTTGAGGTAGAATTTCCCAAAGATGAATTAAGTACGGAAACATTTGTCCAATCTTGGAAGTCATCTAAAATGTAAGCAAGCATGAAAATATAAGTTTCTTGAGGGCATGGACATCTCCCCACTTTATTCTTTGTTATACTAAGCACAGTGTCTTACACAGGGTAGATACTTAATAAATATTTACTGGTTGATTATTCCATTTATCTAGTCTACCAAATAGAATGTGTCCCAGGGCCTGGCACATCTCCTCTAGGGGTTCTTAATCTGAGGTACCACAAGGGTTGATTTATTTTAACTAGGGGTTTTTATCCTGGAGACCACAGACATTCAGCTATCAGGGGGTCCATGAAGCTGGATGTGGGGAAACACAAATCTTTATATTCACTAACCTCTCTCATAGAAACCCAGTATTTCCCTTAATTATGATAAAAAATATATTTTGAGAAGGGGTTAAAGGGTCCATCTCCCTCCCTCCCTCCCTCCCTCTCTCTCTCTCTCTCTCTCTCTCCCTCTCTCTCTCTCTCTCACACACACACACACACACACACACACACACAGTTAAAAGCCCCTGTTCTAGTCCAGTGCAATACAATCTAAACTCCTTAAAGGCACTTTTATTTTGATTCTGCATCCCTAGCACAATGACTTACATGCAACAGATGCTCTCTGGCTTTCTCATCTTAGAAGATCCCTCCTCTGTGTCTTGCTCTTCCCATGGATGACTTCCTCCTAGGACCTCCATGTTGAGGGAGTACCTAGCCCTAGACCAATCATTCTGCTTTCCTCTCCCAGCTTGACTCCTGACTCTTTGGGCTCTGCTACTATGCTCCCCCCTGCCTCCACAATACACACCTCTTTTTCACCTCCCTTTTAAGTGCTGTCTTCCCCCGTCAGAATGTAAGCTCCTTGAGGGGAGAAACTGTTTGGGGCTTTCTTTGTATCCCAGGGCTTACTTAGCACAGTGCCTGGAACTGAGTAAGTGCTCGAATGCTGGTTGATGTGCCTTGCCCTCTATGGCCAACACGAGTAAGTTTAATCTCAATTCCACATAACAAATACTTGAAGACAATCACTGGTATTCATTAAGCATTTAAGATGTACCAGGCACTATGCTAGGCACTTGGGGATGCAAAGAAGGGCAAAAACAAAACAAAACAATCCCTGCACCTTGAGAGGAACCTATTGTCCAATGGCAGAGTGAACATGTAAACGACTATGTTTAAACAAACTTTAGACAGGACAAATCAGGGGCAGTCTCAGAGGGAAGGCACTAAGATGAAGAAGGGAAAAGCTTTTTGCTGAAGGCTGGATTTGAGCTGAGATTGGAGGAAGCCAAGGAAGTCATGAGAGGGAGATGAGGAGGCCAAGCATTCCAGGAACGGGAGCAGAACAACTGGAAAGGACCTCACAGGAATCTCATTCAACACCTTTATTTTATGAGGAAGAAAAGAGGGAAAGGGATTCTTCTTTCATCAACTAACAGATCTGGGATTTAAACCCAGGTTCTCATAAGCCAATTGCAGGCTCTTTCTCCTCAATCAGGCTGAATTACTCTCTATAACACCCCTGGCAGAGGATCATCTAGACTGTTTGACTAACACCTTGGAGTGGCTCATTCCCATAAGAGAAAGCTGTATTTCTTAGGAAGCCCTTGCTGATTTCAAAACAGCTGATTTCAAAACAGTCTGCCTACATGAAACTTCCATTCATTGGGCAATCCAACTGCATGACTATTTACTAAGCCCGCATAATAGTGTCCTGTTCTATGTCCTAATTCTGGTCCCTGTTCCCCTCATCATCATTTTTTTTCCTGTGGTTCACAAAGTCATTTATATCTTTACATCTTTGAGAGCACCTGGCTGAGTGCTGGGCACCCAGAGAGAGCCTAAACATTTCTTGAAGTGGCTGGATTCTAAGCCGCTGGATCTAACAACCATTATATGGATTGTCAGCAAGAGCCTGACTTTTAACTACAAAGGAAAAAAAAAACACCCTTCTCTTCCTGACAAAAGGGTTAGAAAAGGGATCAGTATAGCATAGTGCATGGCCTGAGAAGGTGCCAAGAATACAACTGTCAAAGAACCTTTGGTTTGTGTGTGGCTTTTTCCAAGCCCCTCTAACCCACTCGGAAAGATGCCATTGAATTCAGATGCATTTAACAGAAGTTCTGAAAGAGTTTTCTATGCAGTTTGGTGTCTGGGCATTTTGATGACGAGAAAACAATCAATACCTGACTTCAAAGACCAAATAATCTCAGAGACATAAGAAAAATGTAAAATGAATGGACACAATGCAAAAAATAAGAAGGGAGATGCACCAAACATACTGATCTTTCCCATAATCTATTTCCTTACCTTCATGCCTCTCTAGAGGCTGCTCCCTATGCCTGGAATATTGGCCTTCTCAATTCTGCCATTTGGAATCCCTGGTTCTCATCAAGCTTCAAACAGAGCGCTATCAGCTACAGGGGACTTTTAAAAATTTCTCCAGTTACTAGTTTCCCCATCCCAAAATTACTCTCTGTGTGAGACTTATCCGTGTATTTACTACTCTGGTTCTTTATCTGTTGTCTCTCTAATAAGAATATAAGCTCCTTGAGGTCAGGAGCTTTCTTGCTTTTGCATTTTTTATCCCCAGCTCTTAGTACAGGGCTTAGCACTTGTCAAGCATGAATTCATTCATATGTGTGTATGTGTGTGTGTGTGTGCACATTTATATATGTATGTATATATGTATATGTTTTTGTCTTTGTATATGTATGTATGAATATGTATATATTCATTTATGTTTATTTACCTATTAATTAATTTATCTATTCATACATTTGTTTATTCATTCATTCATCTATTTATTTAAATTTTTGTTTCAGTTATGCATGCATGCATATTGTTTTCCCTGGTGGAATGCATCTCTGCCCTAAGGGAGATTAATTTTATTTTTGTCTTTTTACTCCCATTATGATTGGGAGACAATAGACATTTACATTTTTGACCAATTGACATCCCAGAATAGAATCATGGATAATAATAGCTTACATTGGTATAGCACTTTAAAGTTTAAATGATCTCATTTACCCTGGAACAACCCTGTGAGGCAGCTGCTAAAGGCATTTTTATTATCCATAATACAGATGAAGAAGGTGAGGCTCAGGGAGATTAAAACCTTACTCTTGGTTAAACAGCTAGCAAATGTTAAAGGCAGAATTCCAACCTAGGTCTTCTGCATTTCAGGCCCAACCCTCTATCCACTTCACCAGGCTGACACTCTATGATGAAAGTGCTGTACAGTTTTAGTGAAGTAATGTGGCCTGGAGGAAGTAAGGAACCCTGAGGGTGTTGTTTATCACATGGTCTTTCTAGGACAATCAGCTGTTTTGCCTTTTAAGATGCCAAGGCATACATATTGGGGGTGGTATTTGGCCTCATGATGGCACAGGTACAAAATCCCAGCTAGCCATGGCATAGCTAGATTTTGGCAGAGTAGTTGGAGACTGTATGGTGCTGTAGAGTCAGAGGACCTTGAGTTAAAATCCCATCTCCATGCCTATTTCCTGTGTGGCCTTGGACACATCACTTAACATCCTCAGGCCTCAGTTTACTCATCTACAAAATGGCCCTAGAGCCCAAGGTCTTTAATGAGATTACGAAGTCTTCTGAATTACTTCTGCTTTCCTAATTTCCCTTCTCATGACCTGGTAGGTCCACTGTGGTCAAAGACCTGTCCCTGGTTTTTAATCTCAACTTTCCATGGACTACCCTCACCTATTCACCCTCCTACCTCAACACTCTGGCTTCTCCACCTCACACTTCCCAAGGGATGGCTTTTCATAGGACAATAGCATGTTGGACAGAGCGATCACTAGGAAATTTTGCACTTGGGGAACGGGGGAGGGGCAGTGTATATGTGACCCCCCCCTGGCCCAGGAAAGGGGGAAGTGTCTCCCAGAATAATGTGAGGCTTCTATACTGCTGGTCACTTCTGGGCATTAGAGGGGAGAAGGCAGATAGTGGGGGCAGGAGAAGGGACGCCTGGAATAATACCCTGATGGGTAATATTGAGGGTAGAGAGGAGGTTACCCTGCGTATACTTTCAAAGGGAGAACTCCATCCTGAGATGGTACTTTCAGCTTCCTCTAAATTTCAGCCTAATGGGACAAAGTCCCCATGGTGCCATCCTAGTTACACTCTGATATTCTTCCTGGAAGGGACATTAGTGATAATCTTGTTCAGTGCACTAGTTTTGCAGAAGAGGAAATCAAGACCCCAAGAAGTGATTGACCCTGGGTTGCACACAGTAGGTAGCCAAACTGGACTCTGACTTCAGTTCTGCTGACCCCAAAGTCCCTGATCGTTCCAGTATGCTGCATGATCTCCCTTCACTTTGACTCTGGATTACCCCACTATGTCTCCCCAGGGCATTTGAGAAGGAAACAAGAAAGCCTGATAAACCTTCTTCTCTAGCCCTCATTCCCCCAAGCTTTTTCTTTTCTATGTCAAGGCGGAACCAGGGGGCTATTAACTTCTCCCATTCACTATTCAAGTGAATTCTATGCTATCTCATATCCCAGAACCAATGCAGATGAAAATCAACTTTAAACACAAAATTATTAGGCATCTATTCAAGTCAGAATTCAATCATCTCTCGGAGATTGAGAATTTGCACAAGAGACCAACTGCAGTTGGGTAATTTCACAATTGATAAAGCATCTGGGAAAAGAAGGGGGGACTCCCGCTCTTCCATCTTCACTGCCTGGATGCCAGCTGGACCAGCCTTTCTGGCTGTCCTCCTAATGCCAACTGCAAAAGAGAAGGCCCTGGGACAACACCTGTCTTCCAGCAGTAGCAAAAGCATTGTTCCTATTATCAGTTCATTACAAACATTAAGCTGCATCTAGCTAAGGAGGGGAATGGTTCAGCTCCAGCTATAGGCATATGTGATTAGTAAAAAGCAAATGGTGTGGGTTTTTGTTGTTATTTGTGTTTGTTTTTATAAATATGGTTTGGCTAGCAAAGGGTTCCTTTCTCATTTCAACTGAGGAAGTCACCAGGTGTTAATAGCTTTAAGTGCTTATGGGGTTCTTATATCCTTAGGTTTAGTATTTAAATTGGTTGTGACAATTGGCATCCTCCATGCAGATGCCATATCTCTTTCTGCACTCTTTCTCTCCCCATCTCTCTTCCCTCTTCTTGTACCACTGTCTCTCTCTGTGTCTCTGTCTCAGTCTCTGTCTGTGTCTCTGTCTCTGTCTCTGTCTCTCTCTCTCTCTCTCTCACACACACACACACACCCATCCCATTCCATACACAAGTTCCTTCATAAGTAAGCAGAAGTCCATGAAGAAGTCAAGCAGCATTTCAAAACTTCAATTTCTCATTTGTCAGATCTCTGCTTGACAGTCACTTAAAGCATAAGTACAGCGAGGCAGGGGAGGTGAGAAAGGAAAGAAAGTGGATTCTCTTTTAGGCTTGCAAGTGGCATGGCTCCTTCTGTCCACACACCAGCCAAGTCATTTACTCCATCCATCACTTGGTCTAGGGAGCTCGGGGAAAGGTCTCAAAAGTGGGAAGCCACCTAGAAATATGTTGTCAGGGCTATTTGTAAGAAAGGCAGAGAGAGAAATTTAGGGAGGAGAACTGTACATCTCACAAGAGTGATGCTTCACAATTTATGCAGTTTTTTGAGCACTCCCTCAAAACTCCCCTGAGAGGTAAACAACATGAGTATTGTCATAACGCATGAGGAAATTTAGCTCAGAGAACTGTGGCCACACAACTCCTCTATGTATCCCAGACCGAGGGCTGGAAAGGTCCTAGAATTCATCTAGTCCAACCTTTTCATTTAACAGATGGAGAAACTGAGGCCCATAGAGGGTAGATGACTTGCCCAAGACCACACAGGTCATAAGTGGAAGAGGTAGAATTTGAGTTCAGATCTCCAGACTCCAAAGCCAGCAACCTCCTTGCTCTACTCAAGCCCATGTTTCCCTGCTTCCAAGATGAGCCTTCTATTCACTATGCCACATAGGACAAGGTCTTAGAAGATAGGGATAATTTGTAGAGGTTGAGCAGACACAAAGGGTGGGGCAAAATGGGAGAACAAATTGACTGGATGATTGAAGGCATCATGGGGGATGCTGGGGTGGGGAATGGTAGGGGCTCCATCGTGATGTTCTAGACTCTCCCTTGTAAGAGGTCTTTGGGTAGTAGCTCAATGACCACCTATTGCATACGTCATTAGGGAAAAATGACTAGATTTGGATGCAGAAAACTTGGATTCAAACCCAAGCTTAGTCGTATACTGTGTGATCCTACAGAACTCCTTAAACACTCTGGTCTTAGTTTCATTTGTTAGGAGGGGATTGGTCTAGATGACCTCTCACATCTCAGATTTTTATCAAAAGATGTAACATTTGTAAAGCATACAGCACAGTGCCTGGAACATAGCAGGCACTTAATAAATGCTTCCTCCCTTTCCCTTCTATGGTCCCTTCCAGCTTCAATCTGGAATTCTCAGAGCTTTCTGGTATGGGTTGAATTGGCTCCTGAGTTTCCTTCCAGAGCCACATCTATGATCCCATGTACCTCCCAAGTCTAAAATTATACTATTTCATGGGTCTGTCAAATGGCCTCTAGATAATTATGGATATGAATTGTTAAAAGTGAGGGGTCTATGTTATTCCTAGTGAGAAATAACATAAGCAAAGACACAAATTCTGAAGAAGCAAGATGTGTGCAGGAACCCATAGTGTGACAGTGCTGATCGGAGAGGGAATAATGAAAAACATGATGTGGAGAGATGGAAGAGGAGAACTCTGAAGGACTTTGCTAGATGAAGGACTTGAGATGGGCTACAGTGAGCAAGATGGTGCCATGAACAGTTTTTGAGCAGATGGAGGAATAATTCAATCCAAGATTCATGTTTCAAGCAGGGGATCAGACTAGAGCAGGGGTCTTGGCCTTTCTTTGTATCATGACTCCCTTTGGCAGTCTGAGGAAGGCTATGGACCCATTCTCAGAATCATGTTTTTATATGGACAAACTAAAATGCGTAGGAGTCAAAAAAGGAAACCAATTATGTTGAGATGGTTATTTAAAAAAAAAAAAAGGTCAAAGACCCCAGACTTCTTACTATTACTTACTCATAGTCTTTCCATAAAACAGTCTTCTCATCTGAAACCTCTTCTCTTTCTGATCTCTTCTCCATTCTGTTGCCAAACTGATATTCCTAATCAAGGTTCTGATCAGGCTACTCCTCTATTGGAGAAGCTTCAAGGGTTTCTTATCACCCTCAAGGACAAAATACAACCTCCCCAGTTTGGTTTTCAAAGCAATTCACAACCTGGTTCTGGCTGACCTCTTTCAGGGTTATTGACTGTCATTCCCCATCACACACTCTATATCCCAACCAAACCAGCTTCCTTACTGTTCTCCAGGCAGGGAATTCTCCCCTGATCATCACACCTTGGCCTTGCCTAAAATGCATACTTTCTTCACTTGTACCTCATGGGATCCTTTGATTGCTTTAAGACTCGAGTCAAGTGCCACCTCCTACATATAATATTTAATCTGATACCTCTCAGTTACTATGGCCCTCATTCATTAAGAATCAATCTGTATTTAATTTGTGTGTATAATAAATGCACAAGAATTTTAAATGTTCTTATTTTTGTACATGTACTTTCCCACTAGACCATAAGCATCTTGAGGCTAGGAACTATTTTCTTTTTGTCTGGCTTATCCAAGTGCCTGACACATAGTAGGTGCTCCATAAATGTATGTTGAATGAATGTTAAAATATTCTTGGTCACCTATCCAGTAAACCTCGGAAGCAGAATTTGAATCCAGGCATTCTTGACTCCAAGGCCTTTACTCTATCCAACATACTTCCTGTCACAGTAACCGATGAAGGGTGAAGTGGAAGACCAAGGGAACCCTTAAAATCTTGAAGCGAAGTTAGAAGAAAAGTGACTCTGTAAGGCACTTTGTAACTATGACTGATGAGGCAAGAATGTTTTCCAAATCTTGTTAAGGAGACTGAAATGTAAGCAATGTAAAATAAGCTGTCATGTGATTAATTACAACATGTCCAAAATAATATTGTCATAATGGAAAGGTGGGGCTATGGATGGATTCTAGAAAAGGAAGAGAATCAGAATCTGTCTGTCAAGCCACTCTTAGGACTATCAAGGGGGCTCAGAGACCTGGATTCCAAGGGCCAGCTCTGGTTCTTTAGGCAGCAATATTCCATGTAGTGCAATAGGAGAGCATTGATTCTGGAACTAGAGGGCCTGAGTTCAAACTCTGCCTCTGAGGTGTACACTGTGAGACCCTGGGCAAGTCACTTGACTTTGGGTCTCAGGTTTTTCATCTCTAAAATGAGAAAGTTGGACTGCTTAGTCACTGAGGTCCCTTCCAACTCTGTCTATGACCCTACGATCCTCATGTTAAAGAAAGATGATTCACCAAACCAGAGGAAAGGAAGAAATATCCCTTAAGAGTATCCATAACTCGGGGCAGCTAGGTGGTGTGGTGGATACAGCACTGGCCCTGAAGTCAGGACGACCTGAGTTCAAATCTGGCCTCAGACCAAATACTTTACACTCACTAGCTGTGTGACCCTGGGCAAGTCACTTAACCCCAATTGCCAAAACAAAAAAAAAAAGAGTATCTGTAACTCTCATTTCTCTAATGCTACACTCACCAAGCGACCCTCCCACCTACCAGCATAAATGATCAATTCTAGTTCCTTTACCGAATACAGCTTCTATTCTAAAAAACAAACATAAATGTATGTTCAGTGGGGCTTCCATCCTTTTGAATTATAGATCTCCAAATTCTATATAAAAAGTCAGGAAATGTCATGAGTCCTGCCCATAAGTTAGATCTCTTCTGAATTCAGGCAGAAGCAAGCTCCCAGTTCTGACGTCTGCTGGCTCCCATCTATTCCTAGGGGCCATGGAAAGCAAGTATGTTTGTCAACTATCCCTTAGTGTATGTGTGTGGGGAAGGGGGATTTGGTTTTCCTTGTGGCCTCAGTGTTCACCTCATCATCCACACCTTTCCTAGAAAGCCACAGTGGCATTTGCCTATTTGTATTCATGATGTATTACTAGAGTAGAATGGCAGCTCCCTGAGGATGGAGGCTGTTTGATTTTCACCTCTGCATCTCCTATATCTATCACAGTGTTTGGCAAGCCATCTAGAAACCTTCTTTGCAGCTTACTGTGTTAAAGGTAGGGCAAGAGGAAATGACTTGCCCAAAGTCACACAGCCAGGCAGGATTTGAACACAGGTCTTCCTCACAGCAAGGCAACAAATCTTTAACAAGAGTTTACCATTTGCCAAGCACTGTGCTAAGCTCTGGTGATACAAAGAAGGGAAAAGCTAGTCCCTTGCCCTCAAGAAGCTCATATTCTAACGATGGAGAAAATGTGCAAACAACTCCAACATCGTCTGTCTAGCTACCACATTTTAATGTCTCTTGCCTGACACATTGTGTTGTTCGGTCATTTCAGTTGTGTTCCCATTTTTTGTGACCCCATTTGGGGTTTTCTTAGCAAAGATACTGGAGAGGCTTGCCATATCCTTCTCCAGCTCATTTTGCAGATGGGGAAACTGAGGCAAACAGGGTTAAGTAACTTGCCTGGAGTCACACAGTAAGTATTTGAGGCCAGATTGAACTCAGGAAGATGAGTCTTCTTGGCTCTAGGCCCCCAGCTCTATCCACTGCACCACCTAGCTGCCTGACACAAGGTAGGTACTTAAGAAATACTTGTTGAACTAATTGAATAAATCAGTCTCTGGCAAGTTTGGATTTTATATGGGGAAGGTCCCAGATGAAGCAGCCAGGTAGGTGGGTGAGGCCTCTCCCGGGTTGCTGGTCAGTATTTTGCTGAGTCAGCTGGTTGGCTTTTACAAGGTGTCTATGAGAAAGTTCTTAAACTCAGCTGACATGTTTCTTTATGCCCTCTGGGGCTATAAAGAATGAGCCACATGATATGCCCATGAGAAACGTGACAAGAACTACCACCTTACTCTTCCTTTGCTATAGGTGACAGAATGTTGAATTTGCAATAAAAAAAAGACTGGAGTTCAAATCTCATTTCTACCACTTATGTGACCTTCAGCAATCAATTAATAAGTTTGTTTCCTTATCTGTAGAATGGAGAAGTTGGACTACGTGAGCCCAAAGGTCCCTTCTGTCTCTAAGTCAATCTTTCCTAGAATTGCAAGGGGCAAAAAAAAAAATGTGTAAGTTTCCCACCTATCCTTTTTCTCCATTGTTGAGAGAATAATAGGATCATAGACTTAATGCTGTGAGGGACTTGAGAAGCAATGGCATGTAATCCCCGCATTTAACATGAGGAAATTGAGACCTGAGGAGGATGAAGGTCACATATCATAGTAAATATGAGAAGTAAGACTGAATGCAGATTTATTCCTTATTTATTCCTTAGCTAGCAGTTTCCTTTACTGACCACATTGGGGAGTTCCAGTTTCCGAGTAGGGGGAGGAAGTGTCTCCTCCCCCCCAATGTACACAATTCAGGACAAAAATACTGACAGCTATAGGAACTGTGTCTGCCATGCATGCTCTCCATGAAATTCAGGGTTTCATTTATCTTTATTCAGCACCTCCTGAGAAGCTTGATACAAAGTAGGTTCTCCTTTCCATCACAGCTCATTGATGTTGATGAGAATGACAGTCCCTCACCTGCATGTGTCCAAACCCCAGCATTGTATGGTTCATTTGTTTTATGTGTCTGAGTTTGTCCAAAATTCCACATTTAAAAATCCCCTTAATCTTAAGAGATAATTTATAGCACTTGGAAGCTGGGAGATTCACCAAGAAACCCAGAGCTTGGCTTCCTATCCATCTTCTTATAATTAATCAGTTTTATTTAAAAGGATGAAAAAAAATAGATATATCTTCAGACCAGGGAAAATGTATATGGCTTAAAAAATGATTATCCACAATAGTCCCTGAGGGTTAGAGTTTTTCAGATGATCATTAATGAAACAGAGTTGATTTCAAAAAATAAGGTTCTAGCTTTTTTTTCCCCCCACCCCCACCCTGGATATGGGTGAAGAAAAATGAGAGGGAGGTTTTATTTGTTTCTTTCCTTGAACAAAATAAAAATCCATCGTTGAATGGACCTTCTTCAGTTCTATTCAACCAAATTCTTCTCACCCTTTGTCCATTCCTCTGGGAAACAAATTCAATGTAGCATTTCAGACAGGCTGTTAAGAAGCCCATCAGTCACAGAATGTAGCTTCTTCATTATCTTGGTTATCTACAGCCTATTAAAGAAATACACACATCCGCATGTAGACGGAGCACACAAGGCTCACACTCGATTTCAGCTAACATTTCCTTAATTCTGAGATCAGTTAGGTGGTGTTAGCCACTTCAGACACACTTAGGATCTGAGATCTTCTTCCAGGCTAATCTTTTCATTTTATAGATGAGAATAATAAAGCTCAAACAAGCAACAGGAGTTGCCTAAGTATACATAAATAAGAAATTTGGGGGTCAGGATGTGAATTCATGTCTCCCAACTAACTAGCGCATTTTCCATTGTACCATATATTTTACATTATAGTTTTGTGTGTGTATGTGTTTGTGTATGTGTGTGTGTGTGTGTGCGTGTGTGTGTGTGTGTGTGTGTGTGTGTGTGTGTATAATAGTTGTGATTACCTCCAGGGTATTATATCTGTAAAATACTTTGTAAACTTTAAACACTATAAATATAAATAAAACACTACAATGTAAATTAAAACACTATAATAAATAAAGCTCTAGAGCATAGGTAATAATACTAAGTTATATTTATAAAAATATACAAATTATTATTATTAGCCATATTCTTCTAATTAGATTACAGGTTCCTTAAAGGCAGGGGCAATTAATCAATCAAAAATATTTATCATGTCACCACTACTTATCAGACATTGTGCGAATCCCTAGAGGAATAAAGCCAATGAATATAGAAGTCCCCACTCTCTGGAGTGGGATGTTCTGTATTCTCAGCTTGGAACACTGTGGGACCGAGAAAGGGAAAGAGACATACAGGTGTGGCTGGTCTCTTCCCCATAACCATCACAGTGAGGATAGCTGCAAAGTAAATAGAATGCTACTGACTATTTGAGGGCATTTAGGAAGAAGGAGGGATACCAGTTTGGAGACCAAATCTACTCATTGTCTACTTTATCACAAGACACAGACAAAGTTACCACTTTCTTATGACTGAATATGTGACCATGGGCAAACCACTTCTTCTCTGTGGCCCTCACCTACCTACCTACCTACCTACCTACCTACCTTCCTTCCTTCCTTCCTTCCTTCCTTCCTTCCTTCCTTCCTTCCTTCCTTCCTTCCTTTCTTTCTTTTTCTTCCTTCCTTCCTTCCTTACTCTCTCTCTCTCTCTCTTTCTTTCTTTCTTGTTTGTTTTTGCTAAGCAATGGGATTAAGTAACTTGCCCAGGGTCACACAGCTAGTGTCAAGTGTCTGAGGACAGATTTGAACTCAGGTCTTCCTGACTCCAGGGCTGGTGCTCTATCCACTGCACCACCTAGCTGCCCTTGGCCCTCACCTTTCTATTCTCTATAATGAGACAGCTGAACTAAGAGATTTCTAAGATCCCCTCTCAGCTCTAAAATTCCATGACCTAACAACCTACTTAAAAAAAAAAAGCCAATTAAGTATGACTGCAAAACCAGATTTGACCACTAGGTGATGCAAGACTAACATGTGATCCTTTAAAGAAATTAGTGTTTCCTGCTAATTCCATTTGCTGAAAAACAAATATTCAAGCAACTGGTTCTTCATGCTCGCTTCTGGCAGTTCACACATCTATTCTGTTCTACTTGTGGACTCCACCTTCCCTGGGGCTCTTCTTTCTGGGAAGGCACCATTTCGTGCTTCCTTTGTAATTTTCCACAGCATCTGGTAGGATGCTCTCTCTAGGTTCACTAGTTTCCCATCCAATAAATGCTACTGACTGACCCTGAGAAAAGCTTTCCAATATTTCCAGCCAAAGGCCTCTATAGAAAGTAAGTTTTATAAACCTAACTTCATTTTAAAAGAAATCTCTGCAACCTTCAACAGAGTATTGCTTGTTTATCTGTCTTTTTCCCCCCCTAAACCCTGAGTATCTTCAAGTTGAGGCCAGAAAATTAAGGGGCAGTTTTATATAGTCACCAGAGCACAATGAGCAGACCAGAGCTCTAGTCTGAGCTCTGTGATTTTATATATGACCTTGAGCCAGCTACTTCTCTACTCCTTCCATTCTCTAGGCTTCTGCTTCTTCCTATACGAGTCCTCTTCCATAAAATGAAAGGCTATTCCTCACATTATTCTAGATCAAAGGTTCCTAAAATAACGTGTGTGTGTGTGTGTGTGTGTGTGTGTGTGTGTGTGTTGGACCCCTTTGGGAATCTGATCTGGGAGGAACCTCATGTCAAATTCTTCCTACCAAGTCAGGGCAGCTACTCAGGATTAGGGTTGCTGAGGATTTCTAGAATGTTAAATCACTCAACAATCTACAAACGCGAGTGTGTTTCAGGATTTAAAATTTACAAAGTGTTCTACATGTATGCATATGGGTGATGCAAGTATCGCCCATTTTACAGGTGAAGATACTGAGGCTTAGGAAAGTCAAGTTAATTGTCTATGGTCACATAGCCAGTGTCAGAGGCAGGATTTAAAAGTAGGTCTTTCTGAAGTCTCTACTGTATCACACTGTTCTTCCATAAGTCTGACTACACATTCCCCAGTGTAGGATGGAAAAAAAAAAGCATGGGGAGACATGAAAAAACACTGAGAGAGGAAATGCAGAGTATTAATGATGACACTAAGACTTCCTAATAAACAGATAAATGGCAACCAAGATAGCCTTTTAAAAAAAACAAAACACCCTATACAATCAGAGTAGTGAAATTGTTTTTCCTCCTGGGCTAGATTTCTGATGAAAACTCCCTCTGCCAATGGAGATGGGCTCCTGCTTTACAACTTATGATCTTAGAGAACTGCCTGGTGCAGGGAGGAGTGGTGGTGAAATAAGTTGCCCCCAGAACTCTCCAGTGTGGCTCGAACTAGATTAAAATATATTTGGGGAGTAATGAGCAAAATATATAAAATTCAGTGTAACATAGACAATATCAACATGTGATTTTCTGAGTAAATATGTGGCCTAGAGATCCCTATCCACCATTTAGTGGCCCACATTTCTATTGGAATTTGACACCACTGGCCTAGATCACTGATAAGTAAAGTGACTTGATTGGGGTCGCACACACAATACAAGTCAGAGACAAGACTTCAGCTTAGGTCTTCGGGACTCCAAGGCCACCTTCATACGCTATACCATGTTGATACTCGTGACACATCACTAAGAAAACACTTTAGCCACCACCCTGTCCAAGTCTAATGCCTCTTCGCCCAAGTAACCATTCTTCAAAACCTTCCATCAGGACAAAAGCCAATGTTGGTAGAACTGTAGGGAAACAGGCTCTCTAATGTGCCGTGGTTGGGGGCAGAAACAAACATTTTGGAGAGTGATGTTGCAATGTTATTCACACACTTAATCATAACTTTTGACCCAACAATTCCAGGCCTCAAACTCTTTCCCCTCAAAGAAAACATCATAAAAGGCATAAAAGACCTATTTGTACAAAAAATATTCAGAGCAGCTCTATTTGTCATAGAAAAAAAAGGTAGAAAGAAGCTATGTGTCCAACAATTGGAGAATAGCAGAATAAATTATGGTATATTAATGTAATGGAATATTATAGTGCCATAAACAAGGATGAATGTGAAGCATTAAAAGATATTTGATATATGAGGTGCTGAAGAGGGAAGGCAGCAGAGCCCAAACTCTATACATGTTGGTTACAATACTGTTAAAAAAAAAAAAGATAAAAAAAACTAAAGAAGGGAGGGAGAAGGGAAGGAAAGAGGGAGGGAGGAAAGGAAAGATGGGGAGGAAAAAAGGAAGCAGAAAGGGGAAAGGGATATGGAGAAAAAGAAGGGAGGGAGAAATAATGAAGGGAAGGAGTAAGGAAATGAAGAAGGGAGGAAAGGAATGAGAAAGGAAGGAAGGGAAGAATGGAGGAATAAATAGAGAGAGGAAGAGAAGAGGAAGAGAAGGAAAGAGGGAGAATGAAGGAAAGGGAGGAAGAAGGGAGGAAGACAAAATGGAAGGGAGGGAAATAGGGAAAGATGGAGGGAATGAAAGAGGAAGGAATGGTGGGAGAAAAAGAAGGGAGGTAGACAGAAAGGAAGGGAAGGAGGAAAGGAAGGAGAGAAATTAGGCCCCAAAGTGGCAAAATTTTACACAGGTTTAGAAGCGGACAGAATGAAAACATTTTCTTTGTTCATTCATTTGGCTCAGAGTTAGGATCATACCACCATAGATATATAAGGCCATGCCACCCAACTCCCTCATTTTACAAATGAGGAACCTGCCTAGAAGGGTCAGGTGATTTGCCAAGGTCAAAGAGGTTTCATAGTTACTATGCTCTTCATAGATTTAGACTTGGAAGGGCTCCTAGGAGGACATTTTTACAAACCTTCTGATTTTGTGGAGAAGACCCATAAAGATGAGATGACTTGTCTGAATCCAGACAGGTGATATGGAATAGCCAGGATTTGAACTCAGGTTCTCTGACTCTGAAGTCCATTCTCATCATTCCATTCCATTGCATTCCACTGCCTCTGCCCCCATTTGATTGCTTTTGTTTAGTGAGATTAAGTTTATAATAAAAAACGATGAGGGCTTATTGGAAAGTCTACGCTTTTCTACCAGTGCCCGACTCAGTAAAGGAGATGGAAGAAGAGGGGTGACGAGTATTCTCTGCAGGAGAGCTAACCTCCCAGCAGCCTGCAGAGTGCCTGGTCATGATCCAGCCAGGACTCCACTATCCTCTCTGAATTCTCATCCCAATGTGTCTTCTGGCACCACTTCCATATTGGCCCCAAACCCACTCCCATCCTCTCCTTTTGGGCTGTGAAGCTGCCCAGGTCCCCATGTCATTCTCCTGCTCCCACCAGTTCCATGCTTCACCTCTACACTTGCCATTCATCTCAAGCCCTGGGAGAGTTCTTCACTGTCAGCTCTCTGCTTCCTTCCTCCCAACTCAGCTGTAAAAGCTGGCTTTGTTTGTTTGGCTCTCTCAGCACACCGCAGTTGGAGAGAGAATGTTTGGAGAATAACAAAATGAAAACACTGCAGTGTAGACAGCACCCCTCTCTCTGGTGTAGGCCAGAAGAGGTGGCATCTGCATTTTCCCCCAAATCATACCAGTGAGTTTTCTCATCAGTTAATAGATTCAATCATGTCCCGAAGAACAAATGCTCTCCAATGTCAATACCAAGAGGGAAGCCAAAACCGAGGAGCATCTTATCTTCTCTAGACCATTTCTGCCGATCCCTGAGGGCTGAAGCAATTAATTAACAAGTCTTTGCGTCTTGGTAAAGCAGGTAGGATGTGGTGGATAGAGCTTCGGAGTCCAAGATGGAGTTCAATGGCAATCTTAGATATTGGCTTGCTATATGATGCTGTAATCTCTAGGATCTTCATTCATCTGTACATTGAGGGTGACAGTAATAGCACCATCTCACAAAACCATTTGTGAGGATCAAATGTATATCGAATGCTTTGCATACTTTGAAGTGGTAGACAGCCACCAGCTGCCATTATTAATAACATTAGAATTAGCAATGATAGCAGCACTGGTAATAGTTGTTGTCATCATCATGGTCAGTCACAATGGGGCTACCTGAAGCCAACACCTTTGTCAAGATGCCAGGAACTCCCTTCCTTCTCCAAGTGACGTTTTCCTGAGAAGAAACCAGCTGGGTCTTAGAAGCCTGCAACTATGCAGGAGAGAATCTGACCTTGAAGTCTTGTATTACATTTATTTCAACTGTCATACATTGGAAAGGGGGAGGCATAGGGTACAGGGGAACCAACTTGGAGCCAGTTCACTAATCTAGACTCCTTTAGTCTTTGTTGTATAGAATCCCGAGGCCTACAAAGGGCTTCTAGATCTTATGGAATCCCTCCCTCATTTCCCCACATTACCACTGAAATTATCTTTGCAATGAATTTACCTTTACTTCAAGTCTATTTTTACACAACCATAAGAGAAAGATTGTTGGTATGAAAAGAGTGTTACCATTCCTCTTTCTTGTCCAAGGGTTCTCCAGCTTCTTGCTGTCAGGACCCCTTTACATTCTTAAAAAAATTGAGGACCCCAAAGAGCTTTCTTTACATGGATTATAGCTATAGATATTTACCATGTTTGAAATTAAAATGCCTTATTATTATTATTATAAAATAGTTCTGACCTCATGAACCCCTTAAAAGAGTACTGGGGACCTCTGAGGGTACTTGGCCCACACTTTGAGAGCCATTGTATCTAATCTCACTTCACCAGTGAGGCCATTGCAACCAAGAAAGTTGGGATGTCTTTTTGAAGGTCACGCGAGGAGATGCAATTCACACTCATGTCTTTCAATTCCATATCAAGCACTGAGACTCAATTATGCCCTCCTGATTGAGAAATATTTTTATCATCATCCCTAGTTCTCTTTTCTGTACTCTCAGTATCACTGCTCCAGGATTAGTATCCCAATCTCCAAAATAATCAATACCAGTCCAGGGTCTCTCTTTCTTCAGGCTGTGGAATTCCAGGCATCCCCTTATGGACTCTCTGACACATCTATTTTTTCTTTTTCCTCTCCCAGGCCAATAGTATCTCAAGCTCCAATAGCCTAAGCCATGATCAGTGGCATCTCAGTGAAAATATATGATTTAGGTCTGCAACAGAAATAGCAAAACAGGAAGATACAGATCAAAGCTAATGAAAAATTGACAGGTCTTTTTTTTTTTAAGGAGATATCTGTTTATCCATAGATAACTAATTAATGGGTGGGACTGGAGTCCCAGAGGCAGTATCAAAAGCTCTAGTCATTGTTTTGTGTGTGTGTGTGTGTGTATGTGTGTTTTTAATTGGCTTAGAAAGGTACTTACAAAGTAGAAACATTATAGGAAATGAAGCCTCAGAAATAGCTGGCTGGTCACCCAGCAAATGAGCATGAGCTCATTTCTTTTCACTCTGGCACTCTGTGATTTTATGATGAGTTGAGAGTCCCTGCCCGCTTCAAACCACCATCAAGTATATCATAATCTCTCATGTCATCTCTGCTGGAGACAAGACCATTTACTGCAGCCTTTCTCTTCCTGCTTTACAAATTGTTCCTGAAGGTGTAAGATTCTAAAAGCTTACTGTCCCCTGAATACAAAAAATCTAATTGCAGGGGTAGGAAAAGACTCTCTGAAGACAAAATTTTAAAAAAAAGGGGGAAGGACAACTCAAGTGAGGAGAACGAGGAAGGCCCTGAAGTATGACCAGTTGGGTATCAATTCCAAATCAGAAGACACGATTTGATTTTGGAAAGACTGTGGGAAGTCAGGCACACCAGTGCACTCCTGGTGGAGCTAGAGATTGATGCAAACTTTCTGGAAAGCAATTTGAATTATTTGGAGAAAGTCTTTAAAATGAGCATACTCTTTTACTCACACATTTCATTAATGGCCACACATGCCGAGGAAGTCAAAGATAGAAGGAAGGGTTTATACACAACAAAATATTCACAGCAGTTTTTTGGGGAGGAGAGCAGGGGAAAAAAAAAACCTTGAACAAAGTGGGTTCTTATGTATAGAGGAAGGCTGAAAAATTGTGGTCAATAAATTCAGAGCTAGAAGGGACTTCAGAAGTCACTGAGACCACCCACTTCTCCTTCCTGATGAGGAAATTGAGATCCCAAGAGGTTAAGTGATGTGTCCAAGGTCACAAACGTTTTATGTGGCAGAACAATGCAATGGAAAAGAATTGCATCCTAAGAAATGATAACAATGAGGAATTCAGAAAAAAAATACATAAGAAAACTTCCATGACCTGATGCAGAGCAAGCATGTCAAAGAGAAAAATATTGACAGTGACTCTAATCATGTAAATGAAAATAATACAAAATAACAGCTGAATTTAGATTGGATGCCAGAACCAATCTTGATTTTAGAGAGCAAACAAAAAAAACAATACACTATATGGAGGGAGGAGGTCTATGGCTGCTGAATGCAGACGACGTAGACAAATAGAGTTGTTTTTACTTTGATTTCACATATTATCTTTATGCAAGACAAGGTTGTCAGGTCATAGAATGACAGAGAAAGAACTGGAAGGAGCCTCCAAGGCCAGCTAGTTTAATCCTGTCATTTCACAAATGAGGGAATCAAAGCCCACACAGGTTACCTGACCTAGCCAGAGTCACACAGAAAACAAGTATCAAAGGTCACATTTGAACTCAGGTCCTGTGGCTCCAATGTTTTTTCCAATGTACAACATGTAGAAATCATAAATGAATAAATGGACACACGTACATACATACATGCATATGTATATATCTACATTTCTACACGTGGAGAGATAGGTCTGCATAGATACATATATAGCTATAAAACATGAAATAATTGTCTTTATGATTAATTTCATAATAAAATGTATATAAGTATAACATGTTTTATTGATGTGTATATACATATATATATTTATATATAGACACACACCAATAAAACGTTTTTAAGATGGACAAAATATCATTTTACTCATACAGAAATTAGGGGATCCTGGGGGGGATCATAGGATCAAAGACCTAGAGGTCCAACCCCTTCTTTTCACAGCTGAGGAAATTGAGGCATAGAGGGCAGGTGATTTACCCAAAGACACATTTGTAGTAAGTGCCAGAGCAGGCAAATTCACCCGGGTCTCTTCTGCCTCCAAAGGCAGTGATCTCATCAGATGGTCTGACTAGTTTCTGGATCAGAAGTAACTGCACCATATTCCTGGCCCCTTTTTGAAACCACAAGTACACTTTGGAATCTTGCATACTTTTTTGGCTAATGCATCTCAAGAAACAATATGGAAATAAAGAAAGTCTAGAGAAGTACAAATGAAGTATGCAGTTGGATGGCAGGGTTGCCAAATGGTAATAGACTAAAATGGTGGAAATTGTTCATGGAAATGTTAAGGCTAATATGGGTCAGGATCAAAACCAATAAAAGAATGATCAGCAAAGATAAGGAGAACAGAAACTTAATCCACCAGACCCCCAAATTCAAGTGTAAGGAAAAAAAATACTTTGGACTTTGAGCAAGGCAAGTTGAGAATAAATAGGAGCCAGTGCCACTTTTGACATTCATTATCCCATGAGGTATTCTTCACAGGAAAGAAAAATGGATTTGTTTCCGAGAGGATTTGGAAAGTGCTAGGAATACTAGAAGAAATAACTTCTGAAGTACAAAGGGGGCTGGGAGAGAGGCTTTCAACATACGGGAAGATCAACAGGCACTCTGGAGGGCAGTGAAACAGGGGAACAACCTATTGTAAAAATGTAAGTGTCTATTCTTTCATCATTTCTTATAATGAGGAGACCTGTCCAATCCAAAAACCACATGCTAGGGAATGTCAAGGTGTGAGAGGGTATTGGGGAATGGAGGGCCATCACAAAGGTAAGAGTCTGGCGGGGGTTGGAAGGACACTTATGAAAGGAATGCTTCTAAGTGAGAGCCACAGAGGGTAGCAGTGCAGAAGGGTGAAAGGAGAAGCAGAGAGAGGAATGAGTGTACCAGTGGGTGATGGAGCATGACAGAGTGACAGGTTGTGATACAGTGTGAGACAGAGAAAGGAAGAAAACCAGACAGAGAGGAGTTTCAATGATGAATTTCATATATCTGTTGCTGGGCTATTTTTGTCACTGTGTTTTGTTTTCTCCTCTTTTACCCTAAAAAAAAAATAAACATTTAGTAGAAAAGAAGCTCCAGAGGAAAGGGAGAAAGAGAAGGAAAGCCCTGGCCAAGAAGATGAAGCCAAGGCAAAGTGAAGCAACTGATTAGTGAGCAGTGGAGAGCCTTTAGAACCAGTGTTAGAAGTTTGGAATCTAAATCCTTAAAAAATCTATGGAAATAAAAAGTGCGACTGATATGCTTGTGTACATATATACGTGTACTTTAATTTAAAAAAATGTTTTACAGGTATCACCCTTCTATAGTCCAGTAGCACCGGAAGATATGTTGTCATATATCAGGCCTCTGTGTCATTTCCAGGTAATATCACCTTCAATCTAGACATCTTACTTGATCTCTCTCATCAGAACTACCTGCATTCAGAACTACCTGGATTCAGCCCTGGGGTCCCTAGGATCTGATGAGTAAGTTTTTGCCTTTACTTGCCCAGAATCTAGGCCTCCATCACTCCTTAGTAATTTCCAGACAATATTACAGTATGCCCCCCATCTTTTCCAGCTGCCCGTTATGTGTTACCTTCCTCCGTTAGAATATAAACTCCTTGATGGCAGAGTGTGTTTTGCTATTATTTGTTTCCTTGTTTAGTGCAGTATCTGGCACATGGAGACTGTTTAATAAATGCTTTATAACTTATTCAGCCAGTCAGTCACAGTTAGCCAGTCCGTCATTGTGTCCCTTGGCACAATAAAAGGTCTCCTAGCCCTTTGGATTGGTTATCTTGCTTGTGAGTATGATGAAGTAAGGAAGAAAGGCTCTCCCACCTTTATTGTCTTGCTTTGATTGCTAACCTTTATTGCTTCTTCAGTGTCAGGGAGAGATTTCATCGGAATAGGGAATGTGGTGTGAAACCAATCAATGAGTTAGTCAACAAGCACTTACTAAGCTTGGCTCTGTGCCATACTCTGTTTTGGGTACTGGAGATGTAAAAACAAAAGTTAAATAGTTCCTGCCCTCTGGGAGCTTACTTTCTACCAAAATTCCTTCTCCTAAGGCACACAAGCACCTGGTATGGCTTGCAGTTTATCTTCTTAGAGAGTTGTCTGAGGCACTGAGAGGTTGGGTGACCATATCCAGGGTCACATAGCCCCTATGGATCAGAGATGGGACATGAACTCCTGTCTCCTCGAATTCAAGGGTGGTGCTCTACCTATGTTACCTCTCCCCTTCCCATTCTTCTGAAGGAAAAAGTGTTATCCCTTCAAACCGGTCAATTAAAGGTCACATCTGCCACTACCAACCATAGCAATCTTACCTTACAATTGCCCTTCTTTACAACATAACTAGAATTCAACAGGAAAACTCCAAACAAATTTGGATGAATAAGTTAAAATGACAACAAAACAATCATGAGAATGTTATAAAGCCTCCTGTCCCCAAAGCAGAATGTAAAGTCTTGGAAGATAGGAACCACATCTTGTCTTTCTTTGGTATATCTCTCAGCACCTCGGACAGAGTCATGAAAAGCAGTCTGTATTAGTCGTTCCACAAGTGAAATAACCAAAGCTTGAGGCAATGTGGACAATTTCCCCAATGAGTTAAAAAGTCACATGGACAGCCAGGAAGCCTCTCTTAATAACTTTCTGAGTGCTAGAAAGGCTGAAGGGCCTAAAGCAACACTATCACTTTAGACTGAGCCTCCTTGCCTCTGTCAATATTTATCTCTGTGTCAATAAATCCTGATGTTCATCTTAATAGAAATCAATATCTACTTAATGGCAGACGAATGGGAAATTAAGAACACCTACACCAGAGGATGGGGGGGGGGAGGATTGAGATGAGATAGGAGTGAATAAAGCCAAGGGATGCAGGCTGAGAATCAGTTCCACCAGGCAGGAGTGATGGGGGTAACATTGGTCTCAGGAGCAAGGCAACATGAAGGTCAGTCTGCAGAGGAGGCAGCAGTAGGGTTAGAGAGGATGGGTAGGGATTATGGAGGTCATAGTTTCAAAATAAGCCAGGAACTTCAATGGGATTTCAAAAGTAAAGGAAAGGGTGTGTTCCTTGATAGGTTATGGGAGCATGACAGTTCCCTCAGATGCATCTAAGAAATGGCTGTAGAAGAAATGGGGGAGCACAGCAGGGTGCTGAGGCTATTGACAGGTAGCCCACAACCCAAATGAAGCCCAATTGAACCTGCAAAATGTCAACAAAATATTTGATTTTTTTTAACTTCTGAAGCACCATTCATAATGCCTGGCATATAAGTGCTAATTGAATTTATTTGAGTCACCTGATATTGTAGTTTAGTTTTTTTTTGTTTTGTTTTGTTTCTTTTCTTTTTTTTAATGTTATTTGGGATTATAGGCTCATAGCTATAAGGCACCTTAGAAGCCATTTAGCGTAATGACTTCATATTACAGATGAGGAAATCAAGTCCCAAGGAAATGAAGTGCAATATACAGATACTTTTATTTATCTGACATTATATAGGATCACAGCACTAGGAAAGGCCCTCAGAGACTCATGAAGTCCAAACCTTTCAGTTTACAAATAAGGAAACTGAGCCCAAGGGAAGTGGACTTCCATAGATAAAGATTTAATCTGTATCTTATGCAAATAAGATCTTAGATCTGGAACACTAGTCCCAAAAAACAAGTGTAATAAATATGTATTTGTTAGACAATTATTTATATACTTTTTTGGGGGGGGGAGGTGGCCAAGGAGAACATAAAATTTCCACAAGTTTGCTCATTTGTGAAATGTTACCAGTTGGACTAGATGATTTTTTGGCCTCTTCCACATCTCAATCTAGGCTCTAAGGTGCCAAAGGAGTAATATAAACAACAATATTTTGCTGTTGTCTAGGATGGCAAGAGAAGGCTACTGGTATGAGGTGAGATTGGAGCGTGGCCTTGAAGAACAAGTAGAGAGGAGAAGCAAAGACATTTAATTAGGAGAGTTATGTGAACAAAGGAACAGACACTACAATGAGGAAACTCTATTCTGGAGAGAGGCTGGTACAGTTGAATTTGTATTGAAGAGTTAGCAAGAGAGAAGGTTGGAAAAGACAGTTTGGGGCCAGATTGTAGAGGGCCATGAGTTCTAGGATATAGGGAAATCAAAGTTCAACAGAGGCATTCTCTTAAAGATCAAGGGATAGATCTTTCCAGATAAAAAAATAAGATAGAAAAGGAGATGGAATGGGTAGTCCAGTGGCCCACGTTTGGTTAACAGTAGTTATAATATAATCCCAGGCAAAAGATCACCCGCCATTATTGACCTCCAATTCCCTAGCTATACCACACCATGGGAATATTTTCCCTTCTTTCCTCACAAGATAAAATTTGTACATGAAGCATTCTATAGTCCTTCAATAGGGAGACAGGCACTGTGTTTGGAACACTGGGGGTATAGAGATGAAAATAAAATAGTTTCTAGACTTAAGCTTATATTCTATTTGGGGGAAGAAAAGGAGACATATAAATCTATAAATAAACACAAAATATATAAAAAGTAAGTGCATAGTAATGTCCAGGGTTGGAGGTGAGGACACTAGGGCTGAGGGAAATTGCAGTACACCTCGTATAGGAGTTAGCACTTGAACTAAACCTTAAAGGGGGGGAGGTGGCAAATTAATCAATCATCCAAAGGGAACCAAAATTAAGTGACAACTCCTATGTGAAGGCTTTCCTGATTTTCCAGCTTCTAATGCCTTTCCCAAATAAAAATAACCTCATTTTGCTTTGTGTTTGAATACATATGCGTATACATAAACATACATATAATTACATGCACACATTTGTGTATAAACATGCATACACATATACGTAGCTTACTTGCTTGCAACAAGCTTTTTTTCCCCCCTCCATAAAACAATAGAAGCTCCATTTCCTCTCTTCTACCCGTATGATTTATTTCAGGATTTTATTTTTTATATCACAATGATGTCTGGAAATATCCCACCTCTCCCCCCCTTCTTCTTCACTGAATTGGGACTCTTCAGTTTTGTCTGTGTATCTCTGCAATGCCTCGCACTACTCTTGGGCTCGTGGCAAGGCTTTAACAAATGCTTTCAGATGAACAGGGTTTCAAAGAGTTACCACTTCCTCCTGATTCTTCGGTAAACACTGTCTATTGGTCATTGATTTGAGTATAACTGTGAGCCCAGGCCTACTCTCCTAATGCTGATAGCTGAATTCCTTCCAGCTGGTTCAAAAATCCAATTCTCCAGCATTCGGCAGAATCAAGGCATTTCAGAGCAAGAAGGGATTTTGACAGACTCCTTGAGTCTCCTCCATTAACGTACCTGACAAAATGGTCATTCTACCTGGCCTCACATTGCAGACCTCCCCCTCTCTCCAATGGGTAGAAAGTGACTGTCTCCAGAGGGATCCCATTCCACTTCTGGACAGGTCTCATCTGTTACAAAGCTTTCTTTGACATAAAATCTAAATCTGCCACTTTGTAACCTCCACTGAATGATTTCTGGTAATAACAATAATTATTATTACAACGATGCTGCTGGCACCCCACTTCTGACATTACTTTCCATTTACTTTGCGTTCATCTTGTACACACACAGTCGTGTCGATGTTTTCTCATGTTAGAATATAAGCTCCTTAGGGCAGGGGCTATGTTTTTGCCTTTCTTTGCGTCCCCAGAGTAGTACAGTGTCTGGCACATAGGATGCACCTAATAAATGTTTTTGTTGACTAACAACTGGAGTGTTAAGTTACACAAACATATTTGGAAAGGAAAATGATTAGCTGGAATATGTCAAGAAAAGGCTGGCCAGGATGGCAAAAAGATGCTAAAAAAAAAAAAAAACATGTCGCAGCAGAATGTCCTGCATCTTGCCAGATGTAGTCACTGTATCAGGTAGCTGTGCTTGGCTATCACTTTTTTTTTCTTTGTTACAAAGGCAGGTTCACTTCGGAAGGGGGTGGAGAGATGTAGGATATTTCCAGATATCACTATAATGTAGGTAGCTTAATAGATGAAGCTTTGGACCCACAGTCAGCAAGATCTTTCAAAGCCAACCTCAGACACTTACTAGTTGTGTGATCCTAGGTAAGTTACATAACCTCTTTCTGCCTCAGTTTCCTCATCTGTAAAACTGGGATAATATAGCACTGCTTCCCAGGGTTGGGAACATCTACACATTGAATCAATTGAGCAATCATTCAGAAAGCCCTTATTAAATGCCTATCATGTGCCACACAGTTGTGGTGTCCTGGAGAGCTGGACTGAAAATCAGAAATTGGTGGATTGATGTCTCACCTCTGGTCCACCCTGGCTCTTCCCCCACTCCTGGGCAACTGACTTAATTTCCCCAATGTGCCAGACAACTTGCAAAGACTCTAAGTCTTAGCCAAGAGAGGAAATTTCTTCATTGAACATTCCCCACATCAATAAAACTGAAGATCTTCTCCCCAAAACAATGTGAACAGTGCTGACCTAAGCACTGAGATCACAAAAAATACTTGAATGATTTTTGCCTCTGAGAAGCTTCCACTCAATCAGAAGGCAGGGGCAGCATGAGGGTGAACAAAGGAGACCTCAGGCCTATGCCTCCCATCCCCTCCAACTTACTCACAAAGTCAAGGGCCCCTGTTGTCTACTTCATCCCAGTAGAAAGTCTTTGGGCCAAACAGGGATCCAAAAAAGTCAAGGCCTTTCCCTCCTCCATGATTCCCACCCTCAAAACCAAGCCAAGAATTATTCCAATAGCATTTCTTCCCTGGACTATGAGCACAGAGCTGCTAATGCTTTTTTCTCTGTACTTGAGCCAGAGCGTGAAAATCTGGTACCCCACCTCCACAGCCTGTTCGCCTGCCAATCCATCCTCCAAAATGTTGCTGCTAGATTTATCTTCTCTCTGCACACATCTTGGAAGGAAAGAGGTATGCACTGATCTAAGCTTGTCACTCCACTACATCACCCCCCTACCCCTACACAATGCTGATTACAGAATCTAATCCAGACTCTTCAGTCTGACATGGAAGGCCCATCACTATGGATGAAAGTGGAAGAGGGGGCATATTTAGCCTTACAGTGAGAGAAACCATTATTGTTCAGTCGTTTCAGTCACGTCTGACTCTTCATGACCACGTTGGGGGTTTTCTTGGCAAAGCTATTGGAATGGTTTGCATTTCCTTCTATAGCTCATTTTACAGATGAAGAAACTGAGGCCAAGAGTGTTACGGGATTGTCACACAGCAAGGAAGTATCTGAGGCTGGATTTGAACTCAGCAAGAGGAGTCTTTCCGATTCCAGGCCAGGCACTATGGCGCCACCTAGCTGCCCCAACCATGCTGCTCTAACCATCAGAGCTGTCCAAAAGCTGACCAGGCTGGGAGTCCAATCCCTCTATTTTACATAATGATGAAAAAGACAGTAAGGGAGGTTAGGTAACATGGTCACACAACCAGTAACCTTGAGAGGGAGAGGGATTTTAACCCAGGTCATGCTGCCTCCAAATTCAGTCCACCAGTCCACTATACCATTCCTTCCATCACTATGGGTCAGGTTTGAGATTGGACTGAATGACCACTGAGCCCTTTCCAACTGATTTTGTACCCTTAAAGCTTTGTTCCATGTCACCCACTCCATAATTCCCACATGAGCAAGACACAAGAAGACTAATTCAAGTTCCCTAGACACACGCCTAATTTTCCTACCTCTCTATCCTTGCTCAGATTTTGTAAAAAATTCCTCTCTTCTTAGAAATTAACTCAATAAACAGATTGCTACCCCTACCACCCTTCTACCTGTCAAAAATCTTTCTCCTTAGAGGGGGTCATAGATTAGCAGCTGGAAAGGTCTATAGATACCTTTAAATCCAACTCCCTTAGGAAACTGAGGCCCAGGGAAAGGGAAATGACTTACCCAAGGTCACACAAATAGAATCCTAGATATAGAACTGAAAGAGATCTTAGAAGCCATCGAATTTAATAGGTCCATTTTTTGGATATTTACTTATGAGGCCTATGAAAGGAGAAAGGACTTCCATACACAAGGATAGAATCATAGAATCTATGATTATATCTAGGACTGGAAGGGACTTTAGAGGCTATATAATCTAACTCCTTCACTTTGCTAATGAGGAAACTGAGGCACACAAAGCGAAGATGACTTATTCAAAGTCAAATGTAGGATAAGCATCAGAGGAAGAATTTGAACCCAGATCCTCTGACCCTATGGTCAAAAATCTTTCCAAGGGCAGCTGGTGGCGCAGTGGATAGAGCCCTGGTCTGAAGTCAGGAGGACCTGAGTTCAAATCTGGCCTCAGACCAGACACTTGACACGTACTAGCTGTGTGACCCTGGGCAAGTCACTTAACCCTATTGCCTCACCAAAAAAAAAATCTTGCCGTCCTCCCATTGCTGCTAGTCTCGCTAGTATCTGGCAAACAAGATACATCTTGTCCACATCAAAGCCCCTCTCCTATCTAAAGTATAATTAACCCCTAAGTGGTTTTTCCCCTCTAAATTAATTTCATGATTCAATTCGACAAACATTTATTAAATATCTACTATGAGTGATGTGCTTTTGTAAGAGATAGCATCTGAGCTGTGCTTCAAAAGGCCCTTCCATTGCATTAGCACACTCTCTCTTTTTCCTTTCTACAGATTTTCCTCCCTCCCTCCTTAATCCCAGGCATCTCTTGCTGAAGGATGCACTGATCCCAGGGAGCCACCTTCTACCTAAACAGTATTTGGTGGATAGAGAAAAGGGTCTTCTTTAATTATTCAAGAATGTGCCATTCTGTAATTAAATAAGCAATTTTTTTTTGGCAGAAAGGTACACCTTGGCTTTATGAGAAAGAAAAATAAACACAAACATTCATTCTTTTTTTTTTTATAGAGTTTGACTAATCTGGGGATTTCATATGTATAGGCTATGGTCTAGTTAATATAGTCACTCATTAAACAAGCATTTATAATGCACCTACTATGTGCAAAACACTGTATTAGACAGTGATGATAAAAAGACAAATTTGAAATGGCCCCTGACCTCAAGGGGCTTATTTGGAGGGAGCAACAAATGCACATAAAATCAGATAGAGGATACAAGAAAGCTTCCGAGATGAGCTCGTAGGCAACTGGATTCATCTTCCTAAAGTAGGTGGTGACTGAGCTAAGCTCTGAAGGAAGCTAAGGCTTCCAAGAAGCGGGAGGGGGGAGGTAGGTATTAGTTCCGGGCAGAGATGGCAGAATGCTGCACATGGAGGACAGCGGGGAAGCTGGTTTAACTAAATCAAAGAAGAGTAATAGGAGTGAAGCAGACAGTGGAGGCTGGAGCCAGACTAGGAAAGGCTTTCAAAACCAGAGGAGTTTGTCCTTTATTCTCGAGGCAAGGAAAAGCAACTGGAGCTTCTTCAGCAAGGTGTCACCACGTTCCACTTGGACTTTAGGAATAGCCATTTGACCATTATATGATGGACAGATTAGAGAAGGAAGAAATTAGTGCATGGATTCTCAACCTAGGATCCATGAAACCCAGGGGACAGATTTCAGGAGCTCCATGCACTTGGATGGGGAAAAAAATATCCATCTTTATTGTCATTATAATTGGTTTTCTTTGTATTCCTGGCACTTGAGATACTTTAAAACATTATTCTGAGAAGGGGTTCATTTTGTTCAGCCTTTTCAGTCGTGTCTGACTTCATGACTGTGTTTGGGGTTTTCTTGGCAAAAATACTGAAGTGTATCTCCAGTTTCTCCAGCTCATTTTACAGATGAGGAAATGAGGCAACAAGGGTGAAGTGACTTGTGTTGGAGACCAGATTGGAACTCAGGAAGATGAGTCTTCTTGACTCCAGGCCTGGTGCTGTATCCACTGTACTACCTAGCTGCCCAGAAGTTCATAAGTTTCATCAGACTACCAAAATGGTCATGAGCGCACACACACACACACACACATGCACACACATGTTCAGAACTCCTGCACTATTAGCAGGAAGACAAATCAGAAGAACTTTGAATTTGTCCAGATAAGCGTGATGAAGACTCAACCTTTATTAATTACTTAATGTATCCTTCAAGAAGGGTGCTAGACTTGTCTTCAGGAGATCAGGGCTCAAGGTAGGACTCCAGCACTTATTGAATAAGTGACCTTAGGGAAGTCACTTAACACCTCTAGACCTCAACTCCCTCATGGATGGGATGAAGAGAATGGACTAGATGCCTTTCAAGGTCCCTTCCACCTCCAACAGTCTAATTCTATATGATAATCTATCAGAGGTTAATGCTTAATATTATTATAAATGCCATTCCTTTGAGGTGCCCTACACAAGTTAACAACTCTGTCATTTAAAAGGAAGTTAGTATTAATGGCTTTGGGGGTAAAGCGCTGTTTTGTGCTTGGAGGTGGTTTAATTCCTTCTGAGAAATACCTGTGTAATAGGTAATAGGGTTTTTTGTCCTAGAGAATTAATGCCATTTTCTGCTAATTCAATCTCTTCTGTTTCCTCGGATCAGAGAATCAGCAGCAGAATGCAAGTAAAATCAATCTCTCTCTCTCTCTCTCTCTCTCTCTCTCTCTCTCTCTCTCTCTCTCTCTCTCTC
>NW_020943070.1:7760142-7784464 GCF_900497805.2 Vombatus ursinus | reverse complement strand
CTCTCTCTCTCTCTCTCTCTCTCTCTCTCTCTCTCTCTCTCTCTCTCATAAAAACAAAAAACAAAAAACAAAACCCAACAAAACAAAACTTTGCACAGTGCCCTGATTGCCCTGGAACTAGAAAATGCCAATATGGCAGTCAGAGGAGGGTTAATGACATCCTACAAGGAGGGTCCTAGAGGAGATAGAGGGGGTCTGGGTTTTGTGAGAATCTTCATTTCAAAAGCAAATTAATCAGGCCTCACAGAGCCACACAATCCAGAAAGCCAGCAGGACTCAACAGGGCTTCAGGTGCCATGCTGGGGTAGAGAACAATCTTTGCGAAATAGGTATAATGCTTGCAAGCTCACCAGCTAAGCTTCTAGGAGTGGGCCTGGAATCACTAATTTCATTCAAACCCTGCCTCAGAAAGTTACTAGGTACATTGACCAAGTTATTTAACCTGTCTCAGCCTCAGCTTCGTAATCTGTAAAATGGGAGTGAGAGGAGTACCTGATTCATAAGGTTATTGTAAGAATCAAGTGATATCACATAAGTAATGTGCTTTGCCAACCTTAAAATGCTATCCAGATGTTAGCTATCGCTGCCTTGTTCTTATTAGCTATGAATTCAATTCCCCAAGCACTTAGCCCCATAGGGGATTCATGAGGAGGAGGACAGAACACAATCCCTGTCCTCAGAGAGCTTACACAAATGAAACAAACATGCCTGGAGAGAGACAGGCACAAATTTAAGGCACTAGGGATGAACCTAACCCCAAAGGAAAGTGGGAAGTTTGCTGTCACTCACAGCCTCGGGCTGAGGGTGTCAAGACACAGATTTAGAAAGGGATAAACTGAGCTCCAATCCTATCACGTACTGCTGGTGTAACCTAAGACAAGTGTCTTGCCCTCTCTGGACCTCAGTTTCTTCATCTGTAAATGAGAGGGTTGGCATAGATTGTCTCTATGCCACTTCTGCCTCTATGATCTTAAGTGGCATGAACCTCGGTTTCTACACCTATAAAATGAGCAGACTGGAAGAGATAGCCTGTAAGGTTCCTTCCAGATACCCACATTCAGTAGTTTTCCTCTGATATTGGGCACACTCTTTAGACAGAAGTGGATAGAAGGTGTTGGAACCTTAGATGGGCCTCAAAGGATAGGTCAGATTCAGCAAGGAATATAAGCAGAAGGGAAAACTTTGTGTTGAGCAGCAGTGAGGGACGTGTGGAGACAATGACGGCAGAGAATACCATCCCATCTGGAATGGAGGATTCACATAGGAGGGTAGTGAGAAGCCACCTGGGAGAACTACAATCAAACTCAGCTCACACTTATCCAAGACCTACTATGTGCAGAACACTGATGGGTTCTCAGTGCCGGTGCTGTATGTTGCATCAGGAGTCAGAGGTCCTGTGTTTAAATCCTGGCTGTGATGTTTACTACCTGTGTGGCCATGGGCAACTCCCTTAATTAATCCTCAACAATAAAATGAGGAAAATGGAGTAGATCAACATAGGATCAAAGATTCAAAGCTAGAAGGTAGCTCAGAGGCCTTTCAGTCAAGCTTGCTTATTGTACAGAAGAGGAAACTGAGGTCTAAATGAGTAAAGTGACTTGTCCAAGGTGACACACCCGGTAAGTGTCAGAGGAGACCTCAAAGGTCTTCTAGCTGAAAATCTCAAAGCTTGTAATGGACTCAAAATTTGGAAATGACACACAGGACTTAGGGTCTAGTTGTGCAGAGGGGACCTTTCTAACTGGGAACTACATTGCCTAATCAGTCAGTAGACATCTGTATGACCTATCTAGGAGGCACCTGCTTTTGAAATTGTCTCAGCCTATTTCTTTGGCCTAATCCTTTCTTCATCTCCACCCCCAAGTGCCCTATATCTATCCCGAGCACACAGTTGGGCTAATCAAAGAAAGGATAGGAAAAGTAAAAAGAAGGTGTGGGCCCTTCTTGGAAGAGCAAGAAGGACTTCATATTGCAAAAATCTATAGCTTCCCTCTGCCTTGGTTCCTTAGGCTGGACAGGCATTAAGTCAACAACAAGCATTTATTAAGTACCTACTATGTGCTAGGAACCCTGTTAAGCTATGACGATACAAATGAAGGCAAAAAAATAGCCTCTGCTCTCAAGAAATCCACAGTCTAATGGACTGTGAAGTAAGTCAATAAAATCCAAAAGCTTCCAGGCTAGTGTTGTATGACAGAGGTTGCCCTTTTTTCTCTCTCCTCCCAGGGGTCTTTAATTATAGCCCTCAGGATAGCAAGAGTGACGAGGGAATCAGAGACTCGTTCCATTGGAAGGAATCTGCAGAGGAGGATTATTCAACATCCCCATCACTCACATTAGTAGCAACTAGCAAAGTTTTGTGGGGAGGGTGGAGGAGGTAGGAGAGACTGTGGTGTGGGGATCAGGGAGAGAGAGCGGGAAAATTAAGGCTCATTGCTGGGCTTGATGAAGATTAATATTTCCTATCTAATGAGCTGAGGCTGCTTAATCTCTGCTATTAATACCAAACCACTGAGGGGCAAAGACAGGAAACTTGAAGGGGGCATGGTGGGGAGGGGGGAGATTTGAGTTTTTCATAATGTATGAAAAACTAGGAGGAAAGAAATGCCTCAAGGAAGTATGGACACATTCCATACAGTATAATTTTTCTGCTGAAAGCAAGAGTGAAAATTAAAGCAGAAAATGTACTAATTTGGGAATGAGAAGACAACAGCAAATGCACTGGACGTGTTTTTAGTAAATTTACTGGGCTGGAATAGATGACCTCACACACACACACACACACACACACACACACACACACACACACCCCTACCTTAGTAATACAAGTTGCAAAATGAAAGTTACTCATGCCATAAGCACCTATTAAGTGCCCACATATGCCAGGCAGTACACTAGGGTCCAGGGATGGGGAAAGGCAAAACTGGAAGAGGGAAAGAAGAAACACACGGAGTAAACTGTGAAACAAATGCCCCCCCTCTGAGACCAGTGACACATGTCAAGTCAAAAACCTCTGGTTTCAGCACCAGCGCTCACCAGCTTTGTGGCCTTGCGAAAGTCCCTTAACACCTCTGGGCCTGAGATTCACAGATTTATAGAGGATGCTGTAGGAGCTTCCTTGGAGACAGTAGGTAATGGGAGGCAGCCTGGGGCATTGGATTCTGAGTCAAAGACCCAGATTTGAATTTGAATTTTGCACCTTGAAACTTACTTCCTACATTGCCTTGTGAAAGTTCTTTTCATTCCTGCTCTGGGATACCTCAGTTTTCTCATTTGTGACAGTGGTGTGGGGGTTGGGCTAGTTGACCCCTAAGTCCATGATCCCATGAACTCCCACACTGCCTAAATATCCTGAGGGCAAGCCCAAAGAATCATGGAAGAAAAGATTTAATGGGAATACTTAATCAACATACATTGCATTGAACAGGAAAGAGAGACTTTCCTGAAGGGTTTGGGTGAGGACCAGTCTCCTCCCATCCTCAAGTCACTTACTGCATTTCCAAGTGAATCACTAATGGACTGGAGTTAATTAACAAGTTATACAGGGCCTGGTACATAGGAAGTCTTCAACAAATGAATGATTGCTTGTATGGGATAAGGGCAGGCACTGGACCTGTGGCTTGTTAGTAAGTGGAACTTCCAGGTACGGAAACTCTCTCCACCAATGCAGGTTGGCTCCTTCTCTGTACCTGGATAATTTTCAATATTTGCCTTAGAGCACAGTGTCAGGATCACACAGCCAGACTAGGTCAGAGGTGATACTCAAACTCAGGTTTTCTTACTTTCAGGTCTAGTTTTTTACCCATCAGGCCATGCTGCTTATCATGATCTGTTAATTATATTGCATTCATTACTGAAGTTTTACAAAGCATTTTCTGTGAACTCCTTGAGGATGGGATTATCTTTTGTTTCTGTATCTCCAGCTTAGCATGGTGCCTGGCACATAATAGGTGCCTGATACATGTTTACTGACTGAATGCATGAAAAAGCATTTATTAAGCACCAAGTATTGCACCAAACTCTGGGGTCACAAAAACAAGAGCAAAAAGAGCCCCTGGCCTTAAGTAGCTCAAATTTGAATACAGGAACACAACACATAGAAGAGTCTAGAGGGCCAGGAAAGGCCATATTGGATTGGAAACTTGCAGGGATAGTGATTACAGCCAAGGGTGGGGAGAGGTGAGGATTGACAGTACATAGGAAGAAAGTACAATTATTATGCTCCATGCTTTTCGGAAGAGGAAACGGAGGTTCAAAGAAGTGACTTATTCAAGGTGACACACAATTATTTGGTATAAGAAGTAGGTCCCAGATCCAGGCCTCCCGGCTGTGGGTTCAAGATTTGAACCCTCTATACCACAGGCCTATGCAGACCTATTCTGCTCTTTCTGGCCTCTCAATAGAATACAAAAGAAGAAAAGTGAGAGGGCCATAACTTAGATGTTTCAGAAAAAAGATCATAACGTCACCAAGTTAGAATGGACAGGAGATGCCATCCAGCCCAAATGCCACTATCTTAATAAGTAGTACTGTAGCCTCCACCTCAAGACTTCCATTGGTGGAGAAGGTATCACTTCCTTCCAATGTTGGAGAATTCCAAATGGTCACTTAGATTTATACAGCTCTTATTTTTTTTTATGGAATATTGATTATGTTAGGGATATGTATATGTATGTATGGGGGGGTGTTGGGGGAGGGGAGCTGATAACTGTGTCTCTGTCCTTTCCCCATCCCCATTACTTCTAATTCTGTCCTCCAGAGTCGAACAGGAAAAATAAGTTGCCATCTATAAGACAGACATTAACTGTTTTTTAATCTAATTCTTCTCTCTTCCATGCTAAATCACCCCACTCCTTGGAACCAGTATTCTCATAGCATTTTTGGGTGGGTGGTCCCCTCACCATCATAATAGAACTAGAAAAGCCCTTAGAAATCATCTATTTCAGCTCAGATTCTTACAATCTAGCCAATAGCTCACAGGTGCTCAGATTCCTTAAGAGTCTGGCTAATATGGCAGATCTTTAATAAATCTTGTCTCTGGCTGAAAAAAAAAGAAATCATCTAGTTCAATCCCTCCACTTTACAGATAAAAAGAAAAAACTGAGGACCAGAGAGACAGTGAACTGTCTAAGGTCTCACAGGTATTAAATGGTAGAGCTAGGATTTGAACCCAGATCCTTTGGACTCAGAATGTAACCATGGTCATTGGTCTCCTTCACTCCCCTTCAGGGAGAAAGGAGAGAAGGAGAGGGGAAAAGAGAAGAAGAAAGAGGGGAAAGGGGATAGAGGGGGAGGAACAGAGAGAGGGAAAGAGGAGGAGGGAGATAGAAAGAGGGAGAGAGAGGGAGGGAGGGAGAGGGAGAGAGGGGGAGAGAGAGAGAGAGAATGACAGCAAACATTTATTAAATATATTTACTATGTGCTGGATATCCTGGCAAGTTACTCTCTGGTAGCAAGCACACATACCACATAAGCATGGCTGGTTGCCCTCTCCTGTCTCTCACACTGAGCTTGCAGTCCACTAAAATCCCTCCTCAGGTTATTGAAGAAAGCTGAGAACAGCATAATAAGAACCCATTGGGTTGGCTTCTGTGCCAAGCCCTCTGGAGCTATACCAAACCAGGGAATTCATGAGCTGATCTGGATAATCAGCCAGCTTTAAAGGGGGAAAAATGACTTGTTCTTTGGAGAAACTCTGCATCATTCATCCATTGCAGAGGGATGGGATCTGGTGCCTGGGGAAGTGCCTCACCCCCAGGTCCCAGAATCACCAAATGAAAAGCTGATAGGGCCCTTGTAGGCCACCTAATCCAACACAAATTCCTTCCGTAACATCCCTGACAAGTGACCAGCCAGTTTTCACTTGAAAGCCTCTAATGAGAGTGAAAACACCACCCCTCAAAGCAGCTCATTTCACTTTGATACAGTCTTAATTGCTAGGTTTTTCCCTTTGTCAAGCTGAAATCTGTCTCTTTTCAATTTCTATCCTTTGCTCCTACCTCTTCCCTGTGGGGCTGGGTAAAATAAGTCTTAATTCCTCTTCCACATGACAGTTCAAATACTTAGAAAGTGGTCATGGCTCTACACCCCCGCATACACACAACCCCCATACACACACGCACACATACACACACACACACACACACACACACACACACACACACACACACACAGTCTTCACTTCTCTAGGCTTCAACTGACCCTCCAAAGGCAAGGTCTTGAGACACTTCCCCATCATGGTTGCCCTCACGTAGATGACCTCTAGCTTATCAATATCCTTTCTAAACAGTGATGCTCAGTACCAAACACAATACTCCAGATATAGTCTGACTTGGTTTGACCCCAGGGAATAAATGAGATGGAAATGACCCTATAACTTAAGGGCATATTACCCCATCATAACAATTTCCTAAGATTCTGAAAAGCCTTGAGTAAAAAAAAATATACTATTGCCCCAGCTTACTGAGACATTCTTCTCCCTGCCCCAGTTGGCCCAGCCCATCAAGACTAAGATGGATTTACCCAAAACACCAATCCCTGGGGTAGCCCCAAAGACTATCCTTAAAAGAAAGCATAGAAAGCATCTAGCTGGCTGTCTCGGTCTCCCTAGCAAAGATGGGAGATTTGAGTGTGAGAATTTGAAGGGAATGTATGTCTATGGTGATCCTGTGATACCAAGTCATTTAGACACTTTGGGTCTTGGGTTGCTCATCTGTCAAATGAGGGGGTTTCCCCAGGTCATTTTCAGCTCTACATCCATGACTTGGATTTTAATCGTGCCTTTGGTTCACAATACCAGTGTGTCTTAGGGAAGTCATCTGACTTCATTGCATGTCAGTTTCCTGATCTGTAAAATGAGGTTGTTTAACCATAATTAGGGATTCTTCACCTATTTTTGGTGTGTCCTGGACCCCTTTGGTAGTCTGGTAAAACCTATCAATCTCTTCTTAGAATAATGACTATAATTATAATTAATATAATCTAAGTATAATTATAAATCTTCTTAGAATAATGATGTATAAAATAAAAGGAAAGGAATAAGCATTTATTAAGTGCCTATTATGTGACAGTTACTGTGCTGAGTGCTTTATACCCTTTCTACATATCAGGAAACCAAGGCTAAGAAGTTAAGTGGCTTGCCCAGAGTCACATAACTAGCAAGTGTCTCAGGTTGGATTTGAACTCAAGTCTTCCAGCTTCCACAGGTAGAGCTCTATCTACAGGGCCAAAAATTCTAAAAAATGTTACTTCTAAAATAAAAACCCAGGATTACACAGGAAACCAATTCTATTGAAACAGAATTACCAAAATATCAAAGAAACAAGTTAATTGATCCCAGGTTAAGAACTCTTGGGTTATATAACCCTTAAGATTCCTTCTAGTCCTAAATCTATGACCCTTTGAATGAAGGAAAAAACATTTATAATAAAGGCCAAGCATTGTGCTAAGTATTGGGATACAAAGAGAAAAACAAGACCCTTCCTGCTCTGAAGGACCCAATATTCTAATACAAGGATAATTATTAAGACTCTGTGACCTGTGTTCAAATCTCATCTCAGCTACTTACTGCCTAAGTGGCCTTAGACATGGCTTCTGTCTCTTCATCTGTAAAATGGGTAGAGTTGAACTCTCTGGCCTCTTGACCCACTTTGAGCTGAAGATCTAGGATTCTCTCACCTTTTAAAAATCCTCCCCATCCTTCAAGCCCAGCTCATTACTCTAAGCCTTCCCTGATTCCCTCCCCAGTCTCTCCCTCCTCACATCTCCCAAAGCCTTTTGAACCTTGAATACACTTAAATATTACTGAACATTCCAGTTATCCATGACCCCATTGATAAGTTCATGATAAATTCCATTAGACCTCAAGCTTCTGGTGTATTTCCTTGAAGGGCACATTTGTAGCAGCAAGATGAAAGGCTCATTGGACCATACAAGATCATAAGCTGCAGAGCTCAAAAAAACCTTAGAGACCTTCTCCTCCAAACCCCTCATTTTTAGAAATGAGGTAACTAAGGCTTAGGGAGGCAAGTAATTTGCCCAGTATACATAGAGATTAAGTGTTAAAGTTGGCATTTGGAACCCCCTACTCTAAATCTTAGAGCTGCTGAACTTCATGTTACTAAGCTAGGTTAGCAAACTCCTTTAGGGCATCAGCTTATCTTTTGTCTCTTTCTGTCTCCAGTGTTCAGCACAGTGCCAGGCACGTAGAAGGAGCTTAATCATTGTTTGTTGAATGAATGAAAGTTTGGTTGAAACTGGATATACATAGTGAGCCATTGGTGGTGCACTCACTCATCAGATCGGTGTGGGGCCCCAAGGCAAGGATTTTAGGGATCAGAGGATTAAGTCCCCGAAGATAAAGAACACACAGTCCCTGTCTCAAAGACCCTATATTTTGTTGGATAATATCACATGTAAACAGATGGTGTTCATGGTTTTTGAAGACAGAGAAACCACTGAGAACTTGGGGGATCAGTGAAGTTTTATGGATAATCCCCCCCTTCCCTGCCAAGCTCAGCCTTAAAAGAACTTCTTTAGCTGTCCAGAGAAACAAGCAAGAGTTGGTCACAGACTTGTCCATAAATCATCTTTCATATATTTACAAATCTATTACTAGTTCAGATTTATTTTTCATCTCCAGGGCAAATAATCCCAATTCTCTTTATTCTTCCCTGTTTCACAGACCATTACTTTTGCTTGTCTCCTCAACATAATTTCCAAATTCTCTCTGCCTCTATTAAACTGCTGGAATCCAGGCTTGCAACCAGTGCTGAAGATAAGGATTTGATAGATACTGAGGATGGAACATTAAGTGGAAGAGACCCGAGAGCTCCTGGACATGGGTGTAATGTATCCTGGAATCTCCTATCTAATGAACCCCCTGAGTGCAGCTAGCCACAAATGAATCTGGCCTTTAATAATTAATCAGTGAAGCCACATCCATCGGCAGGCATGGCTCTAGCACAGCAGAGAGAGTGAGATCAGGCTGCAGAGAGAGGAGTACCTCACCCACTGCTTAATTTCATGTTTTGGATAAACACTCCAAGGTGAATGGAGAGAGGGGGAGGCTAAGTACCTATTCCAGGGAGTGATTTATTTACTGGATTCTCACATTTTGGTCCATCAACAGACTGTTGAGTCTTGGCACTGAATGTACTTTGTGAGTTAACAGGGATTGTTTATGGCTTCTTCCTTGATCTATAAAATGGGTCAATGGGGGAGATGCTCATTCCTTTTTCCCCGTGTCTCCTTATACCTTACTCCCAAAGCCAGTGACACTGAATTCCTGGACATTCTACAAACAAGACCTCCCATCTTTCGGCTCTGGGCATTTTCTCTCTGGCTGTCCCCCATGCCTGGAATGCTCTCTCTTTTCTGCTGTGCCTAGTGACCTCCCTGGCTTCCTTTAAATTCCAACTAAAATCCCATCTTCTACAGAAAGCCTTCCCCAACTCCTCTTAATTCCAGTGCTTTCTTTCTGTTAATTACTTCCCATCTTTCCTATATATAACTTGTTTGTATATATGTCTTTGCATGTTATCTCCCCCATTAGATTGTAAGCTGCTTGAGGGCAGGTACTGTCTTGTCTCTTTTTGTACTCCCAACACTTAGCTCAGTGCCTAGAACATAGTAGGTACTTAATAAATATTTATTAATTGGCTGAGAAAGAGACAAGTATATGAATGTAGCACATGGAAAGAATGTTATATTTGAAGGTAGAAAATTTGGGTTTGAATCCTACTTAGGCAACTTAAGTGACCCTGTGTAAGTCACTTCACATATCTGGACCTCAGTTTTCTCATCTTTAAAGTGAGATTGGATTTCATGATCTTTAAGAAGCTTTTTGCTGTTAACTGATGATGCCATCCTCAAGGAAGGCATCTCCTGGAGTGTCACAGGCCACAGTTTGGGGTCAGAATTTGTTCAAAATTTTATCAATGACACGTATGAAAATTGAGATGGAACATTATATAAATATGGGATAATGTTCATTATATCCTGATCCAACAATCCACTAAATGACCAATTAAGTGCAGGGCACTGGGCAGGATGTGAATGACCACCAAGTTTCTACCCATTAAGGACCATTATTAGAGCCCACAGTCCCAAACTTCTGTTTAAACTGAGCTAAAAAAAATAATCTCCTTTCCATGGCATAAGCCTGGAAGGAAAGTTGTAAACTCCAGATCCATCAAGTGATATGACCCATACAGCACCAGGTACATAACACATGGAAAATATAGGTGCATGAGGTGGACGGGCCACTTTGTTATCCACCTGGGAACTCATTCAGGCAAGCATTCAGTTTATACAACTTCCCTGGCCCCCTGAAACCAATTTACTAATTAGGTTTAATGGTGCTGCCTAGTAGTGGAATGAGGTATGGAGTGCCCTCTGCTGGTGGATATATGCAGGCCATGTACAATGGAGGACGCTGGAAGGAATAGATATTGCTGGACAATGAGAATATTTAGGGCAGCTGGTGGTTGACTGAAAGTTGAACACCCCTAAAAAGAAGCAAGGTGACTTTCTCCCTTTGCAAATGAAAAATCTGTTGCCTCTATTCATCAAAAGTGGGCACTAGAGGGAGAGAATTCCGCTCACCAGAGGACACAGCTCACCTTGTCTAGAGAAGTCATCTTTCTTGTGTGGTTGAGATATAAGACATCAATGCATCATGTACTATGGTGTGTGTGGGGGGGGAGGGGCAGTAGAGTCAAACTAACCCTTCATATTTTTTATTTTAAATGAGCTCTTGTTTCTATCACACCTCTATAGCTGTCATGACTGAAACTTCTAAATGCACAGAGAATTATAGAAATTATAGAGAATTATATACATATATATATTGAATATATACAGAGAATTATAAAAGTCATGCATATATAGCTAGATTGGAGACTCAGTCTAAGTATTTGCACTGTGCTAAGCATTGGGGTTATAGAGACAAGAATGAGATAGACTCTGCCCTCAATTTGGAGCTTAAATTTAGAGGATCTGTAAGTGGGGCAGCTGGGTGGTGCAGTGGATAGAGCTCTGGTCCTGGAGTCAGGAAGATCTGAGTTCAAATCTGACCTCAGATGTTTACTAGCTGTGGGCAAGTCACTTTACTCTGTTTGCTTCAGTTTCCTCACCTGTAACATGAACTGGAGAAGGAAATGGTAAACCACTCCAATATCTTTGCCAAGAAAATCGCAAATAGGGCCACAAAGATTTGGATGTGACTGAAATGATTGAACAACAACAAAAGGGACTTTAAATATGTTAGGAGGATGGAGAAAGGCAGAAAGAGAGGGAGAGGGAGAAAAAAATGAGAGACAGAGACACAGTGATTTAGAGACTGTAAGGGATGAAGAAAAAGATACAGAGATAGCAGTAAGAGACAGAGAAGGAAAAAGGTGGGGGGAGAAGTGGAGAAAGAGAGACAAAGACAAAAGATGGAAGGAAGGAAGGAAGGAGGGGAAGGAGGGGAAGGAGGGAGGAAGGGAGGGACAGAAGAAGAAATGGGAGAGTGAGGGAGGAAGGGAGGAAGGAAGAGAGGGAGAGAGATTGAGAGCACAAATTTATAATCCTGCCTTCAGGTAGCTTATGTTGTAAAGGGTCCTGGGAATGGGAGGAGGTACTTACGCTGGAGTATGGAGGAGACTATAGGAAGTAGACTGGTCATCTGGTTGTCCCAGTTAGGTGAGGCAAAAAGCCTGGGGCAGGGGACAGCGTTTCTAGGAGTGCTAGCTTCTCATGGAGTGGAGATAATGGGTGAAGCTACAATCTGGAAAGGACAGCAGTGGCTTTCTCATCAAACCACATCATTTTATGGATGACGAAACTGAGGCCCAGTGGAGGTTAACTGATTTGCCCAGTGTCACACAGATAATAAGAGTTAGAGGCAAGATTTAAATCAAGTCTTCTGTTTCAACATCCAAATCATCTAGTCTTAACCCCTAACTTTAAAGACGAGGAAGAGATTGAAGTCCAAAGAGAAGTAACCTGCCTAAGATGATAAGAATAGTAAGTGGCAGTCAGGATTTAAACTCAGGTCCTCTACCTTCAAAGCCAATGTCCTTTCCTTTCTAACACACTGATTGTCAGGGATAGGATTTGAATTCCCATCTCTCTGAAACCCCAACCCAACACCACTGGGATGATGGAATCACAGATTTCTAACCAAAAGAGACACTGAGGGGCAGCTAGGTGGCACAGTGGATAGAGCACTGGCCCTGAAGTCAGGAGTACCCGAGTTCAAATCCAGCCTCAGACCAAACACTTGACACTTACTAGCTGTGTGACCCTGGGCAAGTCACTTAACCCCAATTGCCTAAAAAAGAATAAATAAATAAAAATAAATAAATAAATAAACAAAAGGGACACTGGAGGTCACCTTATCTATGCCTTTCATTTTATAATTCAGAAAACTGATGCCCAGGAAGGTTGTGACACAGATAGTAAGTCTAAGAAGTAGGATTTCAACCCAGGTCCTCTCATCCCAAGGGCAATGTTGTATTCACTTTACATTATATCATAGAATTCTGTGTAGTGGCTAAATAAAATCAGTAAGAGATTTATTTTAAAATTTAAAAAAATTCTAACATTTTTTCAACCCTTTGTTTTTAAAAGGAAAACATTGAAAAAAAGACTTGGAAAGGACTTTTCCCAAAAGCCCTCACCAGTTACTAAAAATGAAAAGGCACTCTTTGCTCTCTATCCGATTTCCCCTGCTCTAGTGTTCAAAGGCTCTTCTCCCTACAGAAAAAGTCGATTTGCCATCAGATGTGTTTTTATTGTTATTTTTACTTCACCATGGGAGAAAATGCCTGGACCACAGGTCTTCTCAAGGATTTGTCACCTTCTTAGGCTTACCCTCTTCAACATCCTAGTCAAATACTCTCAATATTGTCCTATCAATCTTTGATCATAAACTGTGATTCTCTTGACTTTAGGCCAGAAGAAAAGTTGGGAAGATCCAATTGGGAAACAAGTTCATAGCACATAATATCAGTGCCACAGAGATATCTCACACCCAGGCCCAATGAACTCCTCTGTTAAACAATCCAATGTAAGCCACAGGGCCCCTTTCTGAAGCTCTTGAATCTGAAAGATTGAATATTTTACAATGATTGTTAAGAACTAGATGTATTTTCTAAAGAAGCAGGCTGCCTTCCAAGGTGACCCAAATTAGGATCACAGGATTAGATGTTGCTTAGTCCAAAGCCCACCCTTCACTTTATAGAGGAGTAAACAAGCCCCAGTTACCTAAAGGATCAAATATAAAATCCTTTGTCTTTTCAAGCTCTTCGCAGTGTGGTCCCTTCTTACCTTTCCATATAATGATCCAGAAACATTGGTCTTCTTGCCGTCTGTCCAACATGGCACTTGTCTCCTAACTGTGTGCCTGGGAACTGGTTGTCCCCCATGCCTGGAATACCCTCCCTCCTCTACTCTACTTCCTGGATTCCCAAACCTTCTTCAAGATTCAGCTCAAATTCCACTTGTATGTACAAAGCTATTTACATCTTAACCCATCCTTTGAAGAATGCCATGAGGGCAAGAATTTCTCTTCGCCCTCTTTTGTATCCCAAGCACTTATCACAGCACCTGACACATATTAGGTGCTTTATAGATGCTTGTATCCTGACTTTCCCCACATCACACAGACAGTAGGTAACAGAGCTGGGGTTCATTATGTGTTTTTTCCTGAAGCTGCTGCTGTCACCTCTGTTCTTATGAGCACCTGTTCTTGAATGATCAAAGGTGGGTGGTGGCTGACTGGCTTTGGAGACAGAAGACACCTTCAAGATCACCTATTAGCTAGAGTCTGGCCCAATCCTCTCATTTCAGACAGTAGCTGATGGAAGACCCAGACACCAGACACAACATCACAGTATGTGTGTGCGTGTGTGTGTGTGTGTGTGTGTGTGTGTGTGTGTGTATGCATGAGAACTGAGACAAGAACCCAGACTCTTAGACACCCAAATCCAAAACTCTTTTCACTACACACTGAGGCCTTCATGTCAAGATGCATCTGGCTCCATGGCTTCTCCAGTAAGGACTATGGGAGCAAGTGGCAAGATAGATGGGGTTGTGAAATGGTAGTATTTTAACACTACCCTCCCACCCCTACTTGTCCTCTGCATATTCTTAATAGCATGGAGCCATAAGCTATTCTATAGCGAGAAGCAAACTAATTTTTTGCCACATAAACTAATCAGTAAAAGTGGAAAAATGCCATGATCCTGGAACTCATATCCTTACTGAGAGATTGTCAGGTCTGTGGAAAGGAAACAAAGCATGCTTCGCCATCCCACACCCTGGTGTCAAGTTAGGGTTACTGGCAAATTATTCCCAGAGAGTGGCAGCATGCCCTCCATTGCCTGGATGGTGGAAGCTGTGAGGCCTTTTTATTGGGGGGGAGTAGGGGAAGGGACTGGGAGCTATAGAGGGAAAGAGGGAGGCTTAGTGATCTACAGTGCAAAGATCACTGGAGTTGGAGATCTGGGTTTGAATCTCTGCTCTGGAATCTAATGCCTTCATAACCTTAGACAAATCTTTACCTTCTCTGGGTCTCAGTTTCCTCATCTGTAAAGGTGAGGCGGGGATGGACTAGATGAGCTCTAATGCCCTTTATAATGCTAAATATGCAGTCCTACCAATGGGGGATGCTTGGGCAAGTGAAGAAATCCACTCCCTGTCCACTGTTTGGACATATAAAGTAAACATACAATTTTAAAGAATCTTTTTGCTGTTTATTTATTTATTTATTTTTTGCTTTCAAATAAAATACAAGGTCTATGTCAGAGAATATAGAATTGGAAGGAACCTTATAAAATGGAACATCAGAACATAGCTGGAAGGAAGCTTGGGACACAAAATGTCAAAGAGAGGAGAGACCTTAGAACATAGCATGTCAGAGGCATAAAAGTCCTTAGGATACAAAATATAGAGTCAGACCTGAGAGGGTCCTTAGAACATGGGATGTCAGAGCTGGGAAAAGCTTTAGAACAGGGAATGTCAGAGCTGGGAAGGACCTTAGAATAGGGAAAGTCAGAGCTGGGAGGGGCCTTTAGAAGAAGTACTTTAGAACATGGGATGTGAGATTTGGAAAAGACCTTAGAATACAGAATATCAGAGATAGAAGAGACCATAGAGATCACCTATAACAGCCTATATCATTTTATGGAAGAAGAAATGGGCTTCCAGAAACAGGAAGTGATTTTTCCCAAGGTCATACAAGTACTAAAAATCAGAGCTAGAATTCAAATCCAGGCTTCTGACTCCAAAGTCAGTGCTTTTTTTGATAAACATTTACCAGGAACCTACTATGGGCCAGGTACTGTTCTAGGTACAGAAGAAAAAGTCAACAGTCTCTATTAAAATCCTCCAAAACCATTTTGGACAATATCCCTTTCCATACGTTGAGCCTCTATCAGAGCAGAGTAACTAATCACTGCCCCCTTCCACCTCCATCTACCCATTGGCTCCATCCAGAACACAGCCCATTATATCATCATCTGAGATCAACTAGGATGAAGAAGCCACTGGGCAGAACATTGAATTGCAGATCAGAGGAACTGGGTTCAAATCTCCACCCTGCTCCTTTCCCTAAGCCCATCTCAACTCTACAAGACGGCATCAGTTCCTGTGTCAAACGAAAGGCTTGGACAAGATCAGAGGTTCTTAACATTTCTGTGCATGTCCTGGACACCTTTGTCAGTCTCATAAAACCTATCAGAATTTCTCTTCTCAGAATTTCTACTTCTTCAAATCATTTTAAAATAAATTTTCAATAATAATTTAATGTCTTTAAATAATCAAGGAAATGCTAAAGATCAATTAGAAGTTAATGAAACTAAAGATGTCGATTTTTTCCCCATTCAACTTTACAAACCCCCTGAAATCGATCCACAGACCCCAGGTTAAAAATCTCTGGCTGAATAATAATCTCTAAGGGCCCTCCCAACACCGCAGCCTATTCTCTACCTCCTGCCCATGGTCATTTGAAGACAGATTGGAGTTAAGACCATAGATAGCTACGGCAGCTGCAGGAATGACAAATGCTCCTGCAAACTTAAATCAGTTCGGAAATTAATATCCTGGGCTTGTTCATGACACCGCTTTTAAATGTTCAGTCTCTGCCTCATCGGAAGGAATTTGGTTTTCAAATAAAGCAGACATTTCTCACCCAGGCTTGCCCATGTGACAGCACGGCTGACTCTGAACAGAGCCGGGTATGAATTATCTGAGGGCAAAGTGTGTGAACAATTTTCTGAATGGCTGAAAAAAACCCTTTTTCCCACACCAATAACTCAATAACAGCTGAACACATATTCTTAAAGGACTTAAACACACACACACACACACACACACACACACACCACACACCACTACTCCACAAATCCATATTCACCTCTTAACGAAGGCACTAAGAATGTCCGAAAAGTGATTCTAGGAACACAGTAACAGATGGGATAGAAATACAAATGGAAATAAATTTCCATCTCATTTGTTATGAGTTATAAGAGGCAGCAGGGTATGGTGGAAAGAATGCCAAACTTGGGAGTTGGGAATATTTGGGTTTAAATGCCATTGTTGACCCATACCGGCTGACCCATATGAGCAAGCCATCATATCTCTTAGAGTCTCAAACAATGTTCTAAGATGGGGGTTCTTAACTTGTGTGTGTGTGTGTGTGTGTGTGTGTGTATGTGTGTGTGTATGTGTGTGTGTGATGGACCTCTTCACCAATCTGCTAATGACTACTAACTCCTCAGAATGATGGCTTCAAACTTATAAAATAAAACACCTACAATCACAAGGGAAACCAATGATATTGAAATAAGGATGCATTTTTTTTTCTATTCAAGTTCATGGACTCCATGTTCAAAGCATCTGCTCCAAGACCATAACTTCCAAATTGTAATCCATGGAAGTTATTCTCACCTGTATGAAATCACAGGTCCTTCATATGTTGATCTATTTGTTACATGAGCTGACAAATAAGTATCTGTCACTTCTACAAAGATCATCAACCCAGGCTTAGAATGGATAGTATCAATATTATTAATAATAAAACATTAATGGTGATGATGATGATGATGATGATGATGATGATGATGATGATGATAGGAACAGAAACCAGACACGGAATTCCACTGGTATAGGCAACATTCAGGTAAAGGAATCCCCTCTATTAGCATGGGGGACACCTTCTTGGGAATTTACAATATTAAAGAGTTGCCAAGAACACTAAAAGACTAAGGGATTTACCCTGATCACACAGAAAGCATGCGTCAGAGGAGGTACCTGAATCCAGGTCCTCTTGGTCTCAAAGTTGGCTCTTTATCCAAGTTCTTTGTACGTGTGTGTATAACATATGTATGTGTGTGTGTGTATGCCCACACATCTCTACATACATGCTGATTTTCAATAATATGCCTCAATTAATACTGATAACAATTTTGTAATAATGAATAATAATAGCAATAATAGCAGCTAACAAAATAAAAATAATAAGAGTAACAATAAGGAGGAGACAAAGGAGGAAAAAGGGAAGGAAAAGGAAGAGGAGGAGACAAAGAAGCATATATATGTGTGTGTGTGTATATGTGTGTGTATATATATATATATATATACACATATACGTATATATAAAGACAGAGACAGAGAGAGAGCGTGTGTGTATACTTTTAGGGTTTGCAAAGCACCTTACAAATATAATCCCACTTGACCCTCTATCTCCCAACATTTGTGGGAGATAGATTATCATCCCCTTTTTTACAGATGAAGGAACTAAGGTGAATTGGTTAAGTAGCTTGCTTAGCATCAGATAACAGAATTTGAACTCAGATCTTCTTGAGTTCTATCCACTATGCTGCCTGCTCACAACTGCCCAAGGGGTAGGTGCTATTATTACCCCCCTTTTACAAACTTGGAAAGTGAAGCTGAAAGATGAAATGGGACTTTGCGCAGGGTCCCATGGGCAAAGAGCCTTGCCCTGGCAGTCTGAAAACCAACACAATCTCCCCTCCCTCTGATCCTAAGATGACTCTCTAGTCATTTTTCTGTCCTCTAGCAGCCTCAAAGAATCATAGATCTATAGCCCAAAGGCACCTCTGAGGCAATGCAGTCTAATATGTTAATTTTACAAATGAGGAAACTGAGTCCCAGAGAGACAAAGGCCAATGTCACCTAGTTAGTAAACATGAGAGACAGTCCTCAGACTCCAAAGCCAAAGCTCATCCCACTTTACCATGTGAAAATGGATACATCCTGCTGACGGACTGGAGTATTTGGAATCACTGACCTATACAAACCATCCGTGATACCTGGGATGGAGCCCTTCTCCCCTTCTAAATCTGAGAGCCCCTAACTTCATTCAAGGCTCAACTTAAATCCAAGCTCCTTGGCTTGACCAATCCCAATCCCCCTTTCCTAGTATCCTTTCCACCAAAATCATTTGCATTTACTTTGTGGGTGTTTTGCATCTCTCTAACAGAATGGAAGTTCCCTGACAGCAGGGGATGAGTTGTTGTCTTTGTATTATCAGTGCCTGGCACAAAATAGACTCCAAATAAATGTTTATGGGTTGCAGTAATCTCAGAGTTGGAAGGTACCTCAGAGGTTAGAAGTCTAAGCCCCACCCAGTCTACGAGGGACCTCTGTAACCTGCCAGCAAATATAGGACCAATTGACAACATTCTTGGCCTACTACCTCTGTTGTAATACTCTAGTGACAGAGAACTCACTACCGCACAAAATTACTTGTTCCACCATGATTCTTTTTCCTTCTTATTCTGATCTGAAACCTACCTTCTGTGTTTTTTTTCATCCTTCTTTTTTGAAGAGGGCCAATGACATCATGGAGAGTTGTCTTGACTTGCACACAAAATGGATTTAAGTGAGGCAGGGACAAAAGTCAGGATGACTGGTGATGGCCTGGGATACAGTGGATGGCTTTGGCAGCTTCCGCGGCTGACCAAGCTCTAAGTTCTCTTGGAACAAATTGTTGTCATCCACCCATTGTGCTGGTGGAAGTCTTCACATGCTCGGGGTAGATATCCCTCTAAGTCACTGATGGGTTTGAGGCCCGTTGGTTACTGTCAACCTGGGTTAGCCCATCTGGCTGAGATGGTACCAGGGTGTGGCCGCTGCACATGCTACAGCTTCTTGGAGCCTCTGCCCAACAATGTGGTAGTCTAAACTCTGGGTATCACAAAGAACAGATCTAATCCTTCCCATGCCTAGACCCAGGCATCTTCCTCACTTTCTAGCTTCCAAATCAATCTCCTTCCCTCTTTTAGCTCTTCTTTATATTTCATGATCCAGAATTAGAATATAAGCTCCTTGAGGGTAGGGATGTTCTTGCTTGCTTGTATTGTTAAATCCTCTAAGCTTAGTGTACTGCTCAATACAGGGTAAGTACTTAATAAATATTCTCTCTCTCTCTCTCTCTCTCTCTCTCTCTCTTTTCCTTCCTCCCTCCCTCCTTCCCTCCTTCCCTCCCTGCCATCCTTCTTCCATGTGACAACCCACCAGGAATTTCAAAAACTGAACATTCCTCCACTCTACCCCCTGCAAGTGTTCTCTTCTCCAGGCTAATTTATTCAGTTTTGCTCCTACAGAATAATAGACCTCCTAGAACGTCACCAACTCCCAGGCATTCAATCGTGTGTATTTTCCCCTCTGAGCTTGGTCTCAACTCTGTTTCCTGGTAGAACCAATGAAATTAAACAGACTTGTAAAAAATGTCCCCACACTCTACATATTCATTTTCTCTTGATGTAAGCAGATTCTTTGCTTCTTATTTATGGCTTCACCTGCCTTGAAATGGAAAATTTGAGGGTGTCAATAAATGGACTGTCAAGTTGTTATGTTTAACTACAGAAACGGCAACGTCTCCATGGGCCATCTTGGAAATGCAGGGAGATTGGCAGCACGAGTTGTGGGACCTGGAGTGGTATGCTTCTGCCTCTTCCAATAAACACACAGACTTGCTGCTGAGTCCTTTCACAGGAAGAGGGAGGTAGCAGGGTTTATTATGTGGGTTTATAACCTTTCCCTATACCATGGACCTCTCTTTGGTCCTCTGGCCACTTCTCAAAATCATATTTTTATTGGTGCAAAATAAAATACATAAGAATAGCACCCCCCCAAAAAACCTCACACCTATCCTATTCTCTATCCTAGTTCACACTCCCATAAAATCTATCCATGAATCCCTTGAGAGTTCATGGACCCCAGGTCAAGAATCCCTGGTATAATGGGGGGAAATTGATGTGGAATAGCTGATTCAAACGCCAGTCCTGTCACTTCCTGGGCAAATCATTTAACTTGTCCGGGCCTCAGATTATTCATCTGAAAAATGATTGTGTAGCGCTCAATGAGTAAATCCCTCCCCCCACGCAGCTCCACAAATACACCATCCCATGATTTATAAGGGGCAGCTGGGTAGTGCAGTGGATAGAGTACTGGGCCTGAAGTCAGGAAAATCTGGGTTCAAATTCAGCCTCTGACACTTACTAGCTGTGTGACCCTGGGCAAGTCATTTAACCCCCTATCTGTCTTAGTTCCTCATCTGTAAAATAGGACTCACTGAAGGTCATTCCACTGGTTTCTTTGCCAAGAAAACCCCGTGGACTTAGTTGGACATGTCTGGATGACTGAACAAGAAAATGATTTCTAATCTTAATTGAGCATTCTAGTAGTGAGTTATTCTATCAGCCCCAATCACTTAGCCTGGTGGTCAAATAGTACAGAGGACCATGCCCCACTGCAGCATGAAGGAAAATGGCCAAGTTGTAGAAGCGATAGGCTGCCCCCTTGAAAATCACCCTACTTAACTGGGTGGGCAAGTAATTGTGACTTTGGTGGAATGGAGCTAGATTAGAGATGGCTTTTGATGGCAGATCAAGGCATTCACATTCGATCCTAGAGGCAATAGTGAGCCGACAAGGGCTTCGCAGGAGGGGAGTAACCTGGTCAGATCTCTGCACTAGGAGGATTACTGGGTAGCTGTGAAAGGATGGATGGAAAGAGGCAACCGAGGAGACTGCAGAGGTGGAGAGGTCACTAAGGAGGCCTGCCACGAGTGGGCAGTGCACACACACACACACACACACACACACACACACACACACAGAGGAAGGAGATCAATAAAGAAGCTTCCTTACTGATCTCCCCACTTCTACTGTCTCCTTTAATCACATATACATACACATGTATGCATGTATATGACACACACAGATACCCACACATATGAACAGGTACATCCCAGATATGCATGTGTATGGGGCAGCTAGGTGGCACAGAGGATAGAGCACCGGCCCTGGATTCGGGAGGACCTGAGTTCAAATCCAGCCTCAGACACGTAACACTTACTAGCTGTGTGACCCTGGGCAAGTCACTTAACCCCACTGCCTAGCCAAAAACAAACAAACAAACAAAAAAACAAATATGCATGTGTATATTCACAAGTGTATATGTACGCACATGCATGGTATGTATACATATACATGTGTGTATTGTACACGTGTATGCATATAAGTATATGGTTAGATACAGGAGTGTCTTAACAGCAACAATGAAATAATAAAGATAATGACAATAACAACATTTATATAGCACTTTAGGAAAACACTCCTTCTCTCTCCCTCCATCTCTCTCTCCCTCTCTACACATATGTATGTATATAATATATATACACACATACATATATACAATATTCATACATACATATATGTACATACATATACATGCACACACACACACTATATATATATATATATATATATATATATATATATATATATATATTTATATGGCAAACCACTCCAGTGTTTTTGACAAGAAAACCCCAAATGGGCTCACAAAGAGCTGGACATAACGGAACAACTCTATATCTATAGATATCTCTCTATATAGATACACGCACACATTCATATATATGTATATGCATGTATATGTGTATGTGTGTATGTATTTCAGTGAATATACACATGTATATGCGTGTGTTTTCCTAAAGTGCTATGTAAATATGTGTGTGAGTATTTTCTCCTTTGATTCTCACAACAACCCAAGTAAAATAATACTATCATGTACGCCCGTTTCCTCATTTGACAGATCAGAAGACAGACTGACAAAGGTTCAGGAGCTTGCTCACACTCACAAAGTAGGTGACCGAGGCAGGGTTCCCGCTGAGGTCTCCTGGACCCCCTAATTCCAGTGCTCTCCCACTAAGCTACCCAAGCTGCCATAAGACATCTTTGTTTTGAAGAGAAGGAAAAGGATGGAGAGAAGAAGGTTGTAGTATCAGCTCTAATATTTCTTACACCTCTCCCCTCTGGGTGGAGCCCAAATCTGCTTTTCTTTCTCCCTGGCCCCACCCCCTCACCTTCGAAGCTTCCAGCAAAGAGGTAAATCCAGGTGACTGCTGGGATGAAGAGAACCGTCAGAGAGGCAGCCAGGAATTTCCGTCTCCCTCTGCAGATGCCCAGCATCCTCTTGGCAGTGGCAAGCTCTACCCACGGCGCCGTTCCTATGTTGGGATCGTAGAGTCCCCAGCGTCCCTCATATTACTTTCTGAAAGGGAGAGAAAGGAGAAACAGGTCAGGCATCATCGGCATGGTCTTCTGTAACCCGCGTCCAGACATCCCCAAAGGAGTTTCTCTACTCTCTACCTATTTCCTTCTGGCTGCGTCTTCCAGTGAATACGGCGCATTCATTCAGAGCCCAGCAGGAGTGGTAAAAGGGGAAAAGAAAGGCTGACATTTGTACAGTGCTCTGAGACTCATAAAGCCTTTCATACACATTATCTTGTTTTGATTCCAACAACTTTGTGGTATGGGTACTACAGGAAATATTCAAGCTACGGTTACCATTTGTCACATCTGGTACAAGTTCCAAAACACACCAGGTCCATAGCACAAAGAGCATCCGACCGTGGGTCCCAGGGAACAGAGTCTCCTCCATATCTTAGCTGATTCATTGTGGGGGGAAACAGAAGTAAAGCTCATTTGGGATACAGCAGCTGGGGGTGGGGGCAGAGGAGGTGGGGGTGGGGGCAGGAACTGCACTCACCATCTGGGAACTTCCTATTTTAACTAATGATTCTGAGTTATCAGATCCTCAGCTCAGTTGATTCTATACTGCTACACTTAAGAGTTGTCAGCACCGAGTAAAGAATAGCACTCTAGGGCAAATTGTCAGTTGCCATACCCTAGGTACAGCTCTAGGTATTATTAACCCAGATTTTACAAATGAAGAGTATAAGGACACTCAACCAGGCTCTAGTATAACAGGGCTTAACAACTTCAGCAACTAGGTGGCACAATAGATAGAGCAACAGCCCTGGGAGTAGGAAGATCTGATTTCAAATCTGGTCTTGGACACTTACTAGCTATGTGACCCTGGGCAAGTCACCTAATTCTGTTTGCCTCAGTTTCGTCATCTGTAAAATGACCTGGAGAAGGAAATGACAAACAACTCACTCTAGTATCTCTGCCAAGAAAACTCTAAATAGTGTCGTGAAGGGCTGGACAGGACTCAATGGCAAATGGTTGCCATTTGCATGACAAAAATGCTCTAAGGTTTCCAAAGTGCTAGATACATATACATTAACTCATTGGATCCTCACGCTGAACCCTATGAGTTAGGGGATATTAGGAGTCCCATTTTACAGATAGACTGAGAGAAGGTCACATAAGACAGCAAGGTCCCTAAGACAGGATTAGTAAGATTTACTAAGATTAAAATAAGTTTACTAAGAGCACAGGTCTTCCAAACTATAAGCCCAACACTATCAATTACATCATATTTGCTATTGATTCTCAAGAGCTGAGACCATTCTTGATTATGTCTCTGTATCCCTAGTACCTGTAACAGGGTTTGTATAGTTTTATGCTATGGAGATAGAGATAATGTATATCTATTCTTGTATATATACATACACACAATGCACATACATATCAGGTATACTCACGTATAGTTTTACATGCAAACCTGGTATATGTGCATATTTAACATATATACTATATGCACATATGTATAGGTATGTATCAGGTACATACCTATATAGATATTATATATATACACATACGTGTGTATGTATTCTAATCATTCATTAAATTCTCTTCACTCCTCAATACAATAGCAGAGATATCATGACTTCTCACTTACAGATCTCCCCGCGTGCCCTGCCCAGGGAAGGGCCTCAGTAGTTAGCTTTTGGTTTTTTTTCCTGTTTCCCTCATGAACTCTAAGAAGCCTCAAGATGGCAGCTGAGCTATTCTGTTTCCTTTGAGGGCACTGTACCAACATCATCCCGGGAGGA
>NW_020943070.1:7662264-7760132 GCF_900497805.2 Vombatus ursinus | reverse complement strand
CTGGAATTGGCTTCTTTTCTTTGGTGTAATACAGAAGCCTTAAAAGTCAGAGGGCTCGGATTCAGATCCTGTCTCTCCCACTTACTCCTCATGTAAGCTCGGGGAAGTCTGTGACTCCATTGTAAAATATGTGTGGGGAGGAAACTTGAGCAAGGAAATTATACTGAGAACCTTCTCAGGTTCTTTCCAGCATGTCAGGATTGATGTAGGGGGAGATTCCTCTTGAGTATGACTTGGATCAGGGAGCTCTAAGATCCCTTCTAAACTTGTTTCTATAATAAATCTGGGATCCTCTGCTCCACTTCCCCTCCATTTACCCCGATTTTCAGTCAAACTCTGATGTATTTTTCCCATAACTTGAAATGCCATCACTTGTTTCATTCATTGCCTTCACACATGAGGGCCCATCCCTCATGCCTTTTGTGAACGTCTTCCTTCCACATCCCCCCTACCAATAATCACTCACATTTACATGGGGCTTTTAGGTTTACGTACTAATCTACTCACAAAAATCCTGAGGTAGGTAGAGCAAATACAATTATCTCTGGTTTGCAGATGTGAAAACTGAGTCATAGAGGTTCAGTGACTTGCCCAACAGGACTTGAACCCAGATCTTTTGGATCTAAGTCCATTCATGCAAACTCTTTCATATTCAACTCTTTTTACTCATAGTTTTGTTTTTGTTTTTGTTTTTTTGCTTTTTGACTAGGCAGTGGGGTTAAGTGACTTGCCCAGGGTCACGCAAATAGTAAGTGTCAAGTGTCTGAGGCCAGATTTGAACTCAGGTCCTCCTGACTCCAAAGCCAGAGCTCTATACACTGCACCACCTAGCTGCCTTTACTCATAGTCTTAGCAATACCCTCCTAGAAATATTCCCAGACATCCTCAGCTCAAATCTCTCTCTTCCTTCACCAATTTCTTATGGCCTTTTGTCCAGATCCTTTTTCCCATTTTGCTGTTCAGTGGTTTTAGTTGTGTCTGACTCTTTGTGACCCTATTTGGGGTTTTCTTGGCAAAGATATTGGAGTGGTTTGTCATTTCCTTTTCCAGCTCATTTTAAATATGAAGAAACTGAGGCAAATGGGGGTAAGTGACTTGCCCAGGGTCACACAGCTAGTTAAGTATCTGAGGCCACATTTGAACTCAGGAAGTTGGGACTTCCTGACTTCAGACCCAGTGCTCTACCTACTGTGCCACCTAGCAGCCCTTTTCTCTATCTAGTGCAGAGCTCCCATTTTGGGAAAGAGCCTTCCTAGACCGACCACATCTCACCCTCCAGACTTAGCCACCAAATCCTCACCCGAGTACTTCCTCTCACTTTCATTAGAATGTAAGTTTCTTGAGGGCAAGAACTATCTTTGTCCCCAGCATTTAGCATGGTGCCTGGGACACAGTAAGTACTTGCTATATACTTGTTAACTGACTGGCTAGACCTGTGCTTCCCCCTTATTGCAAAATCATAGACACAAGTTTAGAAGGGATCTTAGAGGTCACCTGATACAACTCATACTCAAGTGGAATCTCCCCCTACATCAATCCTGACATGCAGTGATGTAGTCCTTACTAGAAGACCTCTAGTGAAAGGGAACCCACTAATTATGACTACTTCTTCTACTACTACTACTATACTATTACTACCACTACTGCTACTACTTCTACTACCACCACCATCACTACCACCACCACCACCACCACTACTACTACTACTACTACTACTACTACTTCTACTACAACCACCACCGCCCTACTACTACCACTACTACTATTACTACTTCTCCAACCATCACTACCACCACTACCACTCCTACCACCAGCTGAATGCATATTCTTGAAGGACTTAAAAACACACATACAAATCTGCACACTACTACTACTATAACTATAAAATTATTATAATAATATACAATAATGGATTATGTATTATTAGTATATTAACATACATGTAATGCATATAATGTATTATGCATGATAAACATAATTCATAATAATTATTAGTAATACTACTACTTATTAAAAATAATTCACATCCTACCACCCAGATTGTTATCAGGAAATCCCTTTGTAAACCTTAAAACATTATAAAAAGGTAAGTGACTTGTCATTACTTTTCAATCATATTTATATGTATATACATGTTTATGTATATTTGTGTGTGGATGTATATATATGTGTGTGGGTATTTATGCATATATATAAACACACTTATGTTTATGTATATATACATATACATATACACACGTATATGTGTGTGTATATGCATGGCTTAACCCCTCTATTAAGTTGTAGGTCCCTTAAAGGTGGATACCACATCTCCTTTCATCTCTTCATCCTCAGTATTGCGGACGGAACAATACGATGTGCCCTATAATTGTCAGAGTTGAACCAAAACAGAAGGTACTTCTGACAGACTTCCTAAGGAGATTTCAGACCCTTCCTCAACAACCCATTCACACATCTGCGTATCCATGAACAAAGAATAGTCTTTTATTGGTCTAACCTAAATTCCTTTGTCTTTCATCTTAAGATAATTTACTTTACCTGTTTCAGAAATGTCATGCACCCTTGGGCATTTGAGAGGAGACTCTTAAAATAGCCCAGAACAAAGAGATGCATCTGAAAATCCTGGGCAAAGTCACAGGAAAGATGAAGGATCACAGAGTATTAGTGTTGGAAGGGAGCACCTAGGCCAACACCCTCATTTTACAAATGGGAAACTGAAACTGAAAAGGAATTCTTAAATCTCAGCATGGGAAGGACTCAGAGGTCACAGGATGAAGAGTTCATCCATTTGGAACTGGAAGATTTTAGAGCTCATTTAATCCACTCCGTGCGTCGCATCTTGTTTCAGTCATTTTTCAAGTGTCTGATTCTCCATGACCCCATTTGGGGTTTTCTTGGCAAAGACACTGGAGTGGTTTGCCACTTCATTCTCCAGCTCATTTTACAGATGAGGAAACTGAGGCAGACAGGGTGAAGTGATTTGCTCAGGATCACACAGCTAGTGAGTGTCTGAGGCCAGATTTGAACTCAGGATGAGGAGTGTTCCTGACTCCAGATCCAGAGCTCTATCCACCATCCCCCATAGATGAGAAAATTGAGGTACTCAGGGGTTAAGCGACTGCTCCAGGTTAGTTAGGTAGTAATTTACAAAGGTAGGATTTGAACAGAGTTCCTGACTCCCATTGCTCATTCTACCATGCCATGCGGTGGCTGATCCACTCTGACCCACCCCTGAATGAGGAACCCCTTGCTATCATACTAGTTAACCAGCTTTTACAGGAAGATCTCCATTCAAAAGAGAGAGGGCAGGTGCCCTTGCTCCCAAGGCAGTGCATTTTACCATTTGGGAAGAGTTTCTAAATTTTCTTGCAACCTTCTCCTATTTCTGTCTTCTGGGACCAAGTAGAACAAGGTCTATTCCTTTTTCACAGGGCAGCATTTGGAATACTTGAAAAGAACTCTCTTAAGCTCCCAAGTCTTTCTTTTTCCAGGTTAAAAATCCCCAGCTCCTGTGCCTGATACCCAGCTAGGTAGTATAGTAGATAGGGCAACTGAATCAGGAATCAGGAAGACCTGAGTCCAAACCTAGCCTCATATAGCTGTGTGACCCTAGGCAAGTTCCTTAACCTCTGTTTGCCTCAATTTCCCCATCTGTAAAAACATGCATAATAATAGCACCTACCATCCAGGGTTGTGAGAATCAAATGAGATGATAATAGTAAAAGACTTTGCAAATTTTAAAGTACTATAAAAATGCTAGTTCTTATTATTAACTCTTATTGTATAGCACGTCTTAAAGCACTTTGTCATCTTGGTTGCCTTCTAGCTAATCAATCTCCTTTTAAAAATGTCGTTGCCAGAGTTAAGCAGAATGCTCCAGATGTGGCCCGCCCAGGGCAGCCGACCATGAGATTATACCTCCTTATTCCTCCAAGCTAGCCCTCTCCTTAAGCATCCTTCCCAACCTGCCCAGCCCCAGCTACTCTATCACTCCTACTATTTAACTCCTACAGAATTCACACTCTGCTGAAGGTCAAAGAACTTGGCCAGAGTCTCATGACAAATTAGAGGCAGAACTAGGACTCAAGACTATGTCTTAATTCAACAAGCTACACATATGGCATGTGTATGCATGCAGGCATACATATTGTAAGACTATACACACATATGCAGATACATATATACACAAGAAACAGAAGGGATCACACAAAGCCCTCTTCATCTCTCATCAGCTGATGGGCTGTTTTGACTCCACAAATGTCAGGCAGCCCCAAGGATAAACTCATCACCTGAAATCTCATTATCTCGGGGCGATTGATTCAGCTTTGATGCTCAGAACCTTCTCAGTTCCCTCCATCACCCCTCCCCTCAGACTAGATGACCAGAGGACGGGACATTAAATTCCTCCAAAGCCTCTCTTTATAGAAGGCTCAGAATTTTCCAACTAACTCTCCATTTCCCATCAGCTGCTCAGTTTGCTTTTGAATCCTAGAAGATCAAGTTCCAGAGCCAGGTACCCTCTGCCCCCTTATCTTTTCATCATCCTTTGTACAAAAGGATGTCTTCCCCCAATGGATTGTAAGCTCCTTTAGGGCAGGAACTGTCCTTTTTTTTTCTTACTTCTATCCCCAGCACTTAGAAGAACAATGCCTGGTGCATAGTAGGCATCAAAGTGTTGCGTGCCTGCTGACCAGAGTGCTTTGCAAACCTTAAATTGTGGGCATAAATGCTAATGACTATTGCTATATCAGTAACATAAAATTCACAAATATCTTACAACTTATCCTTCCTTCTCTCACCCTCGCCCCCGCCCCACCTGCAAATGTTCAATTTCAGAAGAAAGGGATTTAATGGGCATGAAAATGCAGGAGCTAAAACAGGGTCTGGGAAGGGGGGGGCTGTTGTAATGACAGCTCTGGTTTCTGAAATTAAACACAGCGGGTAAGAAATTCCTACACGGGTTTTACTTTTGAATAAATCACACATCCTCACTCTGGAAACATATTTGTTCCTTAAAACTCAATTCATAATAAAAGTATCAACAGAAAGTGGATTCGGGAACCGACATCGCCTAATCACCACCAAGTGGGACTGAAAATCATTCCCAAATATGCAAATTCCATGGCCCTCCATACAAAAGTGGAGACAAGCACCTGATGCATGTTAGCATACCTCCTTTCCTTAGCTGGATGAGGGTCCCTAGGGCTACAATAGGAGAGGTAGGCAAACTTGTCTGGTACCCAGGATTTTCTCAGATATGCAATTCAGCTTCCTTTCTTATGAACAGTTAGGGCAAGAGTGAGGTGATCTGGAATGCTTGAAGAGGCACTTGATATGATCCCTAACCCAGTAGACTCTTCATTACCGTGCTATGGCATGAAGTTTTTCCATTAGTTTGGGGTGATGGTGGTGGTTTCAAAATTCAATCGAATTTAATAAGCATTTATTAAAACCTACTCTGAGCAAAATTTTACCCCAAGCAATCTAATAACCCAGGGAGTCATGATCCATCCCATCACTGTGGGTATTCTCTCCAATGACCCACATCCTCACCCCTCCACTCCTGCACACCCTGGGCAACTTTCTTTCGTATCCTCTTACTATGTTATATGGTTATTACTCAGAAAAAAAAAACAAAAGAACAAAAACAAAAACAAAAAAAACCTGAAAGTAGTCTAGTTCCCTAAGGAATTTATATTGTGTGGAGGGGAGAAAGTGGGAAAATTGAGGTGAAACGTGACATTGGAATGGATAAGTAAATACAATATAATGTGAGGATAGTGAGAAGCCTGACCAGGAGAATGAGGGAAGGCTTCTCTTCAGACACACCACCTGAATTGGACCTTGAAGAAAGTTGAGGGGGGAGTAGTAGAAGGGTGCAGAGTGAGAGTGATTAATGAGGTGTTCAGGACAGTCTATGCCTAGGCTCCATCACAATTTTTAGGAATGGCAAGTAGACCAAAATGGAACAGAAAGTGGATGAAGGACAGAATAAGGAAAGAAAAAAAAACTATACTGTAACATGCGTCAAACGCCAGCATAAGAAGGTTTTATCTTATAGGAAGAGGAATTAGACAGCCACAGGAAACGTTAGAGCAAGGGCATGATGAGACCATCTCTGGGCTTCAGCAAGAGTATTTGGACAGTTCTGTGGAAAATGTATCAGAGAGGGGAGAGATGTGAGTCAAGGGACAGTGCAGGAGAAAAGAAATGAGGAACTCAACCAGAATGGGAGCCAAGTTAGTAAGCAGAAGGGATGTCAGAATGGGGAAGACTGGGCAATTGGGGAGCCTTAGGGGGCAGAGAATGGACTCAATAACGATGCAACTCAGAGTTGTTCAGAGGCAGGAGAGAAAGAAACAAGCATTTATTAAGTGCCTACTATGTGTCAAGCACTAGGCTATGTGCTTTACAAATACCTTATTTCATCTTTACCACAACCCTGGGAAGCAGATGCTATTATGGTTCCCACTTTAGAGATGGGGAAACTGAGTCAGAGGTTAAGTGACTTGTCCAGGGTCATACAGCTAGTAAGTGTCTGAGTTTGAATTTGAATCCATATCTTTGTAGCTCCAAGTTCAGCAGCCTAAGTACTAAGTCAAGTATCTGAGTCTTTAAGATATCATTCCTTAGGTCAGGGCCCAGAAAGATGCTAATAGGAGAATATTGTGAATCACCTTGAAGTAGTGGCAATTTTGGGTAATTTTGGTAATTACCAAATGGTAATAGGTAATTTTGCACAGGGCAAAGGAAATACCAGTGGAAGTCCATAAGCAGAGAAGGGGACAAATCCCTGCTGCTGTCTATTCTCCAGTGGAAAGTCAGAGGACCTGGGTTCAAATCCAGACTCCGACACCTCACGTGCAATGTTAGAAAAGCCATTTAACTAATCTGAGACTCATTTCTTCAGTTATAAATGGGGGAGATAGAAAAGATGACCTTGAAAGTCCCATCTAGCTAAGATCTAATTATAGTTTTGAGAATCCCCCCAAACTGTGATGAGTGGGTCACAGGAGGCTTGGGGACTAGGGATCTCAGAAACAACTAGCTTTGAGATAGAACTCCCTACTGACCGAAGCCTCTGCCTTGTGCCTTTATTAAGGCCTTCTCACCTATCACCTTATTGATCCCTCAGGTCATCATTACTATGGGTATTCCCTCAAGAAAACATAAGCTCCGTAAAGACAGAGAGTGTTTTGTTATTGTCTTTGGTCCCTAGAGATTAGCACAGCGCCTGACATATTGTAGGCTGTTAATAATAATTGTTAAAGGTGAATTTAGGCAAGGTAAGTATGATACGCATTTTGCAAAGTGGAAACTGAGGCACAATGACTTGACCCAGCTATCCAGTGGTTTAGCTGAGATATTAATTCTGGTTTCTTGGTGTCAAGACCAGTGCTGGTTCTAGGACATTACAGGTAGAGTCTCAACGTATATTTTAAAATTGCCATTCTCCTGTTCCTCCCCACACTCCCAGGATCTTTCCTCAGCTTCTCTCCACGCTTAAAAAAAGGAATCTTTCTTCTGACACAAGACCCATGTATAACTGGTGGAAAACGTGGAGTTGGAATGAAGCCTTATGTCATTCTGCCAGGGAACATCTCCCTTTTCCACCTGGGATCATCTGCTCTAAATGCCAATCAGCCCACCACTGGCTAGTCCACTCTGATGAAATACTGCATGGAACAATTTACAAATCAGGTTGGAATTCAGTTTCTATTAGTGATTCTTAGCACAAGCCTGAATGTTCTGTGACAGTGTTTGGACTGGATGTCTAATTACACTAAGCCAAGAGGAGAGGCAATGAGGTAGGGTAGAATAAGCCTGAAACTTGCACAAAGAGGTCCTGGATTCAAAGTCACATACTAAGCTATATGACTCTGAGAGATTCACTTACCCTCTCTTGGCTTTAGTTTCCTAGTGAGTAAAATGGAGGAAAAATCATGCTCACTGGGTTATTTGTGAGAAAAGTGCTATCTAGGGGCAGCTACATGACTCAGTGGATAGAGCACTGGCCCTGGAGTCAGGGGACCTCAGTTCAAATCCAACCTCAGACACATAATACTCCTTAGCTGTGTGACTTTGGGTAAGTCACTCAACCCCAACTGCCTCACCAAAAAAAAAAAAAAAAATCTAAGAGGCTAGGTGCTATTATTACCTCCATTTCGGGCAGCTAGCTGGCGCAGTGGATAGAGCACCGGCCCTGGATTCAGGAGGACCTGAGTTCAAATCTGGCCTCAGACACTTACTAGCTGTGTGACCGTGGGCAAGTCACTTAACCCCATTGCCTAGCCAAAAAATAAAAATAAAAAAGTGCTATCTACTCTGTGAAATGTTAGAGATATGTGAGCAATTGTAGCATTATTAATATAGCATTAGGTTGGCCAAAGCTTGAAGAATTTTCCATCCAGAATGTTTCTTGAAGACTACCCACTATGAAATAGAAGAATTTTGATCCATGCTGGGGAAGAGACTATTCATAATGAGAAAATTACTACTACTACTATTACTACTACTACTACCACTGTTACTACAACTACTACTACTATTATTACTACTATTTTTCTTCTTTTCTTTCTGCTCCTCCTCCTTATTAGCATTCAGGGGACAAAAGCAACACAATTGGCATTCTTCCCCTTATGTTTCATTAAGCTGGATCAAAATCAGAGAATTAGAGAAGTGGTCTTGGAGGTTCTATGGGACCAGGCCTGGACTTGTGAGTTCATTGGCATAGGGAACATGTGGGTGAGGAAATTTCCTCTATCCAATCAGTTTGGTACCTTCTCTGCAATTTTCAATCTTAGAAAGTTGCCTAGAGATCTGAGAGGCTGAATAATTTGACCAGGATCAAAAAGCCTGTATGTGTTAGAGAGGATTCTCGAACCCAGGTCTTCAAGACCAGATGACTATTCCTTCTACCACACTACCAGGAACTGGTGTAGCAACTTACAAAATGGAGGCCCTTAATACATGGTGGTTGATTTGAGTCAAATTATCATCAACTTCTCCTTCTCCTGCTCATAGGATCATAGATTGGAGCTGGGAGGAAACTCCAGACCAAACCTATCATTTTACAGCTGAAGAAACGGAGGCACAAGGAGATGGTGTCTTGCTCAAAGTCACACAGGCAGTAAATGGTCGAGCTGGGATTTGAATCTAGAGACAGCTCTCTTTCTACCACACCCTGTTGGTGCTGGCATATGACTAGTGACCCTGGCTCTGCGGCAGTCCATGGCCCCAGCATGCCAGGAGACAGATTGGCATTTGGTCCAACATAGCCCATTTCTCAAGTCTCACCCAGGCTCAGAGGAGGGCCCAACCATGAGATTGCTGCCTGTGCCAGGACTTGGGAATGCACCTGGTTCATCTTCTCACCTTAAGCCTGTTCCCTGGGCCCCTCAGAGGTAGATTGCATCGATCCTGCTGGGTTTCTTAATCCCCCCCACCCCTTACATTACATTCTGCTGTCTGGAGGCTGCTTAATAAGGGCAGGTGTTCCAGTTTAATAGACTCGTCAATAGGCTCCCAGCAAAAGGCCACCTCGGGGGCAATGCAGATAGAGGCTCCAAAGAGAAAAATCCAGGAGTAATCTGAATTCCCCACTTACAATATTAACCTCTCAGAAAAATGTCTTGCCACACAGATCTTTAATGCAAATTGATCTGTCTAGAGGGTGGACCCTTTTATTAGGTCAGGATAAAGCTTATCAACAGCAAGGCTGGCATTCTCGTGCATGTGAAATCGTCCTCACACTGGGCAAGGCCAACTTAGGAAGAAGTTAGTCCCCTAGCCGGTGGGCGCTCCCAGTACTTCCCACTTACTTCTCTCTTCCTTCTGGTAGAGTTATAGCCCTATGTACCTCCCCGCCCCCCAACCCTGTCTGTTCCCTGCAAACCATTTTTGCATCCCTATCTCCCCAGAACAGGGCGTTGAATAGAGTAGATGCTAGCTTTTCTGTCCTCACCAAAGGGTACAATGTCCAGCATAGAGTGAGCGTTCACTAAATGCTTCTTGACTGACTAAATGTTATACAATCCCAGACTGAGAGCTGGACGGGACCTAGCTGAAGGGGCTTTGGAGGCTATTGAGAGCAACCCTCTTATTTTACAGATGAGGAAACTGAGCCCTAGAGGAGTTAAGTGACTTGTCCAATTTCACATTAGTTGTTGTCGCTGCTGTTGTTTTCCCACTTTTCAGTTGTGTCTGACTCTCCGTGGCCCCATTTGGGGTTTTCTTGGCAGAGATACTGGAGTGGTTTTCCATTTCCTTCTCTAGCTCATTTTACAAATGAGGCAACTGAGGCAGATAGGGTGAAGTGACTTGGCCAGGGTCACATAGCTAGCAAGTGTCTGAGGCCAGATTTGAATTCAAGAAGATCAGTCTTCCTGACTCCAAGACCAGTGCTCTATCCATTGTGCCATGTACACATATACACATACATGCACATACACTCAAACACATATACATGTGTATATAAATATGTATGTATATATAAATGTATATATGTGTGAGGGTACATGTGTTTATATATTTGTACTTGTATGTATATGCATGTATACACATATCTCTATCTAAATATATGTATATCTATTTATAGCTGCATCTATATATCCATATTTATATATCTATGTCTATCTCTCGCTATATAGATATCTATATTTATCTTTCAATAGACCTAGAGACAGAAACTTCGAGGTCATTTACTTCAACCCTGCATTTTATAAAGAGCCAAAGTTGAGGAACATGAAGTGAGTTGTCCAAGGTCATGTGAGCTGCAATCATCAGAGGTGGGATTCGAATCCAGGTCTTTTGACTCTCTGGCTAGTGTTCTTTCCACTGTACCCCCTTGTCTTTCACATGGTTACAAATATTTCTTAAGTACCTTCTATGTTCTAGGCCCTGGGGATCAATGGACAAGAAATGAATGAAATGTCCCCTTCCTCTTGAAAAGATGATATTTTATCATTTATTTTGTGTATGAGCCTGTAGGTTTTATCTTGGATAGAGTGTGATGGCCTTGAAGTCAGGAAGACCCCAGTGTGATGTCTGCCCACCACACTGACAGTGCGACTTAAGGAGGAGTCAGCTGACTTTTCTTTTTTCTCATCTCAGATGAGGACAAAGGCACCTATATCACAAGGTTTTGGGAAAATCAAGTGGGGTAAAGGGGTCAGGATGTAGATTCAAATCTCACCTTTGATATGTAGGTGGTGCAGTGAATAGAACCTCGGACATGGCATGAGGAAGACTCATCTTCACATGCATACATACACACACATACATGTACATACACATATACATATGTATTTAAGTATATACATGTACAATACATGTATACACACATATACTATATAGTATAAACAGATCTACTATATAGTATGTGTGTATATGAGTGTGAGATATATATGTATGTGACATATATGGATATTGTATGTACACATACACACATATACTATAGAGGGCTGTACTGTCCATTAACACAAGGACACAACCACAAGCATCTGGGCCCCTGGCAGCACATGAGTCTTCACCAAATGAGAGATAAAGATAATTCATGACATGGGCTCAGGAGGAGAAAAGAGCCCTGTGTATCGGAGTCACCTGGGAACAGAATGAAATTGGCTCAGCTTCGTCTGTAAAGGACGATGCTGAACAGCTGACGGGGAGATAGGGATTCTAGGCCAGGGGACACTTAGAAGCCAAACTGAGAAGGTCGGAATTTGCTTGGTGGGCACAGGGAGGGCAGGAATGTGCCAGCGCTGCCTGGTTGGAAGCTTGGGCTCATATAGACATAGCTCAGAAGACAGGCCAGAGGCAGAGTAGAGGGGAATTAGTCTTAAAAACAAGGACAAGGAGTTTCAGTGAACCCATGGACATTTATTAAGCACTCCCCAAAGGCAAAACATTATGCCGGATTCTGGGGATAAAAAGACAAAAGAGAAACAGCCCTGTCTTCAAGGAGGTTATATTTCTAATATAGGCTGTCCCCTGAATCGTAGCCTAAGACTTCGGGGACCTCCTGTATTTTTTGCACCAAATCTTCTCTTTCACGAGTTGAAGAGATTCCTGGTGAACAGAACCAGAGTACCAGCCCTGCAGCTTGGTCTGTCTAAGAGAGCTAGCTGCTTGAGACATGGAACAGCCAAGGTCAGGCTCAGACCTGGGACCTGAAGCCAGGTACAACTTTGGACATGCCGCTTCTTTTGTGAGCCGCACACCAAGTCAATGCAAGGGCGGAAGCAGAGGCGGTGGGTGCATAGTGAGGCATAGAGAGCAGGTTTCCGAGCCAGGAAGACCCATGTTCAGATCTCACTTTTGATCTGTACTGTGTGACCCTGGCCAAGAGACTTAACTTCTCAGAATTTGAAGCAACCCTCTGAGACTGTACGTAAGTGCTAGAGAAACAATCAATCCATCAGTAAACGTTTATTCTATGTTTATTTAGTCTGTGACTTCTATGTTCTAGGTGCTGTGCTAAGCACTGGGGATAAAAGAGGTAAAAGACAGTCCCTGCCCTTGAGGGGCTTACCTGCGCCAGTGGAAGGAATTTCCTTGCCCAGGAGTTCCCAGCCCGGATAAAATCACAGATTCAAAATCTATCCCGAAAGAGAAGGTAATTTCTGGGATGAGGCATTTAGCACTGGAGGGGTTGAGGAGGGGAGTCAGAAAAGGAATCAGGTAGGAAACAGTGTCTGAGCCAAGCCTTGGAGGAAGCTTGGAATTGTAGGAAATTGGAAGTCAGGCGGGAATGCATATCAGGGATGGGAAATGGCCCAGGTGAAAAAAGAAGGGAGATGGAAGGGAGTAACTGAGGAATGGCATGGAGGTTGGTTGGGCCTGACCTTGGAGTGCTTGATGGGGAATAAGGTATAATAAGCCTGTAAAGACAGGCTGGAGTCAGGTCACAGAGGGCTTTAAAAGCCAAATAGAGCTCACAGTGAATCCTAGAGGCAACAGGGAGCCACTGGAATTTGGACTTGGTCCCCTAGGTCAGGGATCAGAACATGCCTCAAGGGGTTGTTTTCAATGGCTGAACCAAAGATGACTGGATTTAGAGCTAAGAAATTTTATACATAATTCAATCTGAATCTCTCATTTTATAAATGGGGAAACTGAGGTGCAGAGAGTAGAAATGACTTGCCAAGCATCTTACAAGTAATAATCAATACTCAATCAATAATCAATCCCTCTAAAAACAAGAAAGTGCCTACTATGTGCCAGGCACTTTGGCAAAGTGTGGGAGCTCCAAAGAGTAAAAATCAAATAATCCCTATCTTTAAGGAAATTAAACAACGGATGATTAGTTACATAGACAGATATATATCTATATAGAGATATACATATCAGGGTGGCAGCTAGGTGGCATAAGGGATAGAGCAGTGGGCTTAGAATCAGGAAGATTCATATTTATGAGTTCAAATCTGGCCTCAGACACTTACACAGGAGAAAAATCAAAGAGGTTAGGGTCACGCAGCTTACATCAGAGGTGTAATGTGAATTTACATCTTCCTTGTTCCAAATCTACCCTACTTACTATGACACAGATCTTAAATACTAGAGCCAGGGTTTGAACCTAGGTCTGTGCATGGACAAAGCACCTACTATGTGCTAGGCACCAGCCTGCAAATACAGAGAATGAATCAACCCAGCTCTCAAGGAGATTATATTCTAACGAGGAAGACAAGTGCACATACAAGTATATGCAGAACAAATAGAGAGTAGCTACAACATAGGGAAATTAAATGCAAGGTAATTTGGAAGGAAGAGCACTAGCCGTTGTGAAGATCAGGAAAGACCATGTAAAAAGGGGTGATTGAGCTGCATGTTAAGGACAGGGATTGCATGAGGGGAAAGTATGGAGGGATGGCATTCCAGGCACAGGGGAGATAGGAGATGGAATATTTCATGTGATGAACACCATGGAAGTCAGTTTGACTGGACCATAGAATGCACAAAAGGCTAATGTGTAATACATCCAGAAAGATGGGTTGGGGCCATGTTATGATGGGCTTTAAATGCCAAACAAAGGAATTTACACTGGCTCCTAGAGGCATCATGAAACCACCAGAATTCATTGAGTAGGAGAATGATATGGTCAGATCAATAATGAAGCTAAGTCATTTGTTCCATAAGCGGCAGCTTGGGGCAGTGGTTAGAGCACTGGGCTTGGGCTCAGGAGGCCCGCGGGAAAGTCCTGCCACAAATACTTACCATCCTCCAGCTGCTTCACCACTTAGTGTCTGTTTCCTCTTTTGGAAAATGAGGTAATAATATTTGTCCTCCCTGCCAGATAGAGTAGTTATAACTAAATGGTTATATCAAACTAAGTGATTTGATAACAATAATAATTATTATTACTATATAATAGTAATATACTATAACATATATACTATAATATAATAATAATAATTACTACTATACTACTACAGGTTATTATTACTATTCTAGTTTGTGAGAAAAGAAACAAATCAATGGGTGGAAGTCACTGGGATGATTTGATCTCAAAATAAGGAAGACCTAATAGTTATGGGGTGGCTAGGTGGTGCAGTGGATAGAGCACTGGACCTGGAGTCAGGAAGACTCATCTTCCTAAGTTCAAATTTGGCCTCAGACACTTCCTAGCTGTGTGACCCTGAACAAGTCACTTAACCTTTTTTGCCTCAGTTTCTCATCTGTAAAATGAGCTAGAGAAGGAGATGGCAAACCACTCCAAGATCTTTGCCAATAAAACCCCAAATGGGGCCATGAAAAGTCAGACACAACTGAAATGACTGAACAACAAAACAAAGGAAAGGAACATCTAATAATCATCATTTGTTTTGTACAAAGAAGATGCTTAATAAAATGCCTGTGGAGTTGAATTGTGGGCTATCACTGGCAAGGAGGGCTACTGAAGAAAACTGTAGGCCTTATGAAGCATTGACAAAGAATAATAACTACAGCGCTATCTTCCCAGGAGAGTGAATAAGCTTTATTAATCACTTAAGAGGTACAAGATGCTGTGCTAAGTTTTGAGATCCTTAGAAACATTCCTGGAATCATGAACAATTGGCCATTTGGAAGCCAATTCGGTAAAGTGGAAAGAACACTGTCCTCAGAAGACATTGTTTCAGATCCTACCTCTGACACTCCCAATATACCTTAGTCAAGCCACTTGACTTCCATGGACCTCAGCTTTCCCATCTGAAAAAGGACAGAGTTGGCCTAGATTGTCCGGGAGGTTCTCTTCTGGTCTGGAATGAATGATCCTATGAATTTTCAAGCTCAATTTCCATTCTCACAGTATTGGAAATCCCCTTTAAACAAAACCAAAGGTGCCCCGTTTTCCTCCGGATTTGACAATTATCCAATTATCCTTGGTATATACACAAGGGGATAAGAAGATAAACCGGGTCCATTTGGAATAGGAGAATTCAGCTCAGAAAGCAAACCAGACCACTTCGTTGCAATTAATTATGCTTCTTGGTTTAGAATGTGTAATATGTGCTTGTCACCTAGTCTCTTTCAAGTGGCATGAGTATCCACTGAATGACTCGTCATTAAGCTTGGAAGACAGCAAAGGAAAAGGGAATGCAAGGACAAGTCTGTCTTCCTGGTGGAGAAGGCAAACTAAGGCATTCCACTTATGGGTCTGAAGATTCCTTTATGGATATTAATTACTATATTTTAGGGGGGTCTGGAAATTTGATCAATTGCTTGGTTCCTAATGATGGTTTTGCTATTTCCAGCTCTTGGTTGGCGAGATAAAACAAACAAAAAGGCATCAACAGTAAAAATGTTTCACTAATGTTAATGCCATCTCTGAAGTCGGAGATTAAGTCATCGGATTTGAGCCTTCAGAAAAAAATTGGTGAGATGGATGTGGCTTACAGCACACATAAGAGATATGTGGGACATAAAATAAATAAACAGTCTAGTTAATAAGTGCCAGTTCATTAGTTGTGAGGCTGTCAGGAGAACCCAATAGCCGTGATAACACAAGGCTTTCTCCCGTCTCGGAAGTCAGGCTAAGTGCCTTCCATTTTTATCACCCAATTCATAACCCTGCTGTCTTGCTTCCCCGAATCAATAGTCTGGTGGTTTTGGTAGCCAATAAATTTGTCTCCCTGGAGACATTTTTTTTTTATTCTCCCTATGCCATGTAAGGAGAGGGGAATAAGGTAAATTGCCATCCCCTCACTATCTTGTTTTTCCAAATCTATAATTTCAAGTTGGTGTGTTATACAAGTCAATGGTAGGAATAACATTTTTTTAAATCCCTATACCCAGTCTTTGAAAGCTTCTCAGAAAATTGCCCTGTACAGCTATCAGAAGAGTTCGATGTGATTATCAGATCCATATGTTACATTTCACAGACTTCACGCTACAGGACCATGGTGGCCTGTAGCTCCATTAATGTGACACTAGGTGGCAGGTCATTTCTAGCCTTAAAAAAAATCTCAGAATTTTATAAGTGGAAGGAAATCCTGAGATCATCTAATCTAGTGCTCTGCATGAAGCATGAATCCCCTTTCACAGCTTCCCAGGCAAATCATATTCCCCTCCCAATCCCTAATTTCTGCTGAAACAGCTCAAGTGAGTTAAAACTCTGTACTTCTCCATCTAACCATTAGTGACAGAAGGACCTTAGAGGTCAATTGCACCAGTAGAGATACTAAGTTTCAGAGAAGTTTCAATTTTTTCAAGGTTCTATAACTAATTAATGGCAGACCCAATGCTAACCTGATTACCCTAACTGTTTTAAAGATAACTTGCATCTGGAGTCAGAGGTCCTGGGTTCAAACGCTACCTCTGTCAATTACTATTGATGTCATTACCCCTTTGAGGAATTCAGCTTCCTCACTTGAAAAATGAGGAGGTTGGACCAGATGATCTTTGAGATCTCTTTCTATTCTAAGTTTCTGAGCCTGAGTCTCTGAGCCCCAGTTTTCTTTATCTGTAGGAGAAAGGACTGGGCTAAATATCTTCTAAGGTGCCATAAAATTCTATAGATAACGTGATTTTGTGATAGGAATGGTATACATCACAGGTGGGATTTCAGCCAATAGGAATCACAGGGTCTCAGAGGGAGGAGATCCCTCAGAGTCTACCTGGTCCTATGAATACCAGAGCAGGAATGCATTCCACAGCAGCCCTGAGAAGTTGTCATCCTATATCCATTTGGAGACTTGACTAGTGACTGATTACTGCTGACTACTTGAATTATTAGAATATTTCTCTATCATGCCAAAAACTGACTTTACCCTTTGCTCCTAGTACTGCTTTCTGGGGCTACTCAGAAAAAAAAAGAAGATCCCTTGTTTATATGTCAGCCATGCAAGTGTCTGGTGACATTTTTTTTTTTAATTTCCCCTTTAGTTCATTTGCTTTTAGGCAAACTATCCCCATTAGCTTTGACTATTCCTTGTATGACATGTGGTTTGGTTCCAATCTCCCTTACAAAGAAATTCAATTTAAGATAACTTTCAGGTTTCAGCTGATGACTATCATATTTTCAAAGAGAGCAAAAGTGAAGTAATAAACATTGGGGGGAGGGGTTGGGAAGGTGAGTACACTAATGGATTGCTAGTGGCTACTGTTCTGATTATTCTGTAAAACAATTTGTAATTAAACCCCATAGGTCTCTATACGATACATACCCTTTGACTTAGCAATAACACTAATAGGTACTCTAGGGAGCCTAAAGACAGAAGGCAAGGGTCTATATGTGAAAACATGTAGAGCAAATATTTATGGTCTCCCTGATTCCCAGCCCAGTACTCTATCCATTGCGCCACCCAGCTGCGCCGGAGAACAAGGAAGTAAACTGGGCAATGGCTGGACAATTAAATGGAATCAAGTGCTACTATATCATTGGAAAAAATGAATTTGAAATATTCAGAAAAAAAATTGGGAAGACTTGTATGAACTGATACAGAACAAGACAAATAGAAATAGGAGAATAAATTACAAGACGAGCATCCCAATCTAAACAGAACTACAATGCAAACCTGAGAATTATCATTAATGCAACGGCCAAGTACAACTTCAGTTGTGGAATCAATCATCATTTATTAGGCACCTGGGTAGCCAGGCATCACAGTGCACAGAGTGCTGGGTCTAAAGTCAAGAAGACTCATCTTCCTGAGCTCAAATCCAGCCTCAGACACTTACTAGCTGGGTACCTCTGAACAAATCATTTAACCTTTTTTTGCCTCAGTTTCTCACTTGTAAAATGAGCTGGAGAAGGAAATGACAAACCACTCCAGTATCTTTGCCAAGAAAAGCCCAGATGAGGTCACAAAGAGTTACACAAGACTGAAAAATGACTGAACAGCACTATTAAGCACCCATGATGTACCAGGCTCTTGGTAGGCAGGTGATGCAAAGACAAAGAATGGAACAATCCTTACTCTCTAGGAGTTTACATTCTACCAGGAGAGATAACATGCACATAATATAATTACATGTAATAAGTATGTAGAGATAAATGTACAATCAATCTGAGGCAGCTTTGGAAGGAGGGCACTAGCATTCGGGTGCATCAGGAAACAATTTTGGTCCTAAAAAAAAAAGGAATTTTGGAGAAGATGGCGCTTGAGCTTCATCTCAAAGGAAGGGAGGAAATCACTGAGGCAGAAGCAAAGAGGCAGAGCATTCCAACCATGGGGGACAGGCCATGCAAAGTCAAAGAGATGGAGATGGACCGTCAGGCATGAGAAACAGGATGGAGATTGGTGTGATTTCACTCCGGACTACAGGACGAGGAATGATATGTAACAAGGCTGGAAAGACAGGCAGGGCTCAGGTTGTTTTAATATCTAAACAGAGCAGTTAATATTTTATTCTAGAGCACAGACTCTTAACCAGGAATCTGTGGAATGATTTCAGGGAGTCTGTCAACTTGTGTAGGAAAAGAAACTAAATCTCTACTCCAATATAATTGGTTTTCTTTGTCAACTTCTGGATTTTACGGTGTGCATTCAATAAAGATTCTGAGAAAGTAGTCACTAGACTACCAAAGAAATCATGACTTGAAAAAAATTATGATTTTCCACGGTGGAGGACGTGGGAAGCCGCTAGAGTTGATTGAGTAGGGGAGTAACACAGACAGATCTTCACTTAAGAAAAGTTACTTTGGCAGCTATGAGAAGGATGGCCTGGAAGGGGGAGAAGGCAACTGGAGGAGGCAGTTATAATTATCCAAGTGACGAGGACCTGGACTAAAGGGGTAGATACGTGAGCAAAGAGAAAGGGTCAGATGAGGAAGATACTGTAGAGAAAGAATAGCAAGGTGTGGTAAAGGATTCCACAGGGAAGCTTAGGGAGAGGAAGTTTTATTAGATACAAAGATTATGAGTTTGCCAGACTCCAGCCTAATAATGATGGTGAAGCATGTTTCTTACCTCTTGTTGAAAAGTGGTGACACACGGATGTAGAAGTAAACAGATATAGATTTATATCCATACCTAAAGGAATCTATACATACATATATGTGCATATATGGTGTTCTCTCTCTACACACACACACACACACACACACACACACACAATTAGCATTTACATAGCACTTCAAGGTTTACCAAGTATTTCATGTATTTAATAGATATCTCATGTGATCTTTGAACAAAACTGGGAAGCAGGTGCTTTTATTATCTCCAATTTACAAATGAGGAAACTGAGGCAAAGAGCAATTAAGTGACTTGCCCAAATTTACACAGCTAGTTTGGCAGGATTTGAACTCAGGTCTTCCTGACTCCAGGCCACTGTGCCACTTAGCTGCCTGTAGTTGTATCTGCAAAAAAAACAAAACACACACACATACATACACACACGTATATATATGCATGTATATGAATATATATGTATATATATTTATGTATACATATATTTATATTTATATATATGCTATATATGGTGATATGCTAAATATATGTACATATAACATTTATTTACACGTGTTGACATGATCATGTATATATATATATGTATTTTAAATTTCAGAGAGATTATTGTCTAGACATGCTTCTTCTAGTTAGTTGCTGTGCAGTAGATTTTTAAAAGTCAGTATTGGACATCAGCTCCAGATGCCAAGCACAGTCATGTTGGACCTTAGTGGGCTTTCTTTGAAAGCTTCTGTGGTTGAAAACTGCACCTTTCTGCATTTGGGCTGGTCCCGTGTTTCTCTGAATTCAGTTGGGCTCATTCTTGGGTGACTGACTAAAGGTGCATCACTGCACCCACATTTGCAGCCATCTCATCTTACCAGGATGTGTCAGAACCTCTGCTCTGCTAGTATCACCTCTGAAAACCATTATCTTTCCTTTTAATCCTATTAAATTTCATCTTATTCATTTCAGTCCATCATCTTCCCTGGGCTGTCCTCAGGAGGAGCTGTCCTTTCCATCTTTCTTATACGCTCTAATTTGATAAGCATGCATTCTCTACCTTTACCCAAGTCACTGCAGGAAATGTCAAACAGAAGACAGCCAAAGAGGACAGTCCAAGGGACTTCCCTTCCAGGCTGGGTAACCCCTCCCAATTCCCTCCAATGGAATCATCCTTTATTTTGAAAGCCCTACTCAGATAACAGCCCCTCCATGAAAAGTTCCTTGATCACATTCAAGGAAAAAGAGTTTTGCCAGCTCAAATTCTACGATCACTTTGCTCAGACCTTTCCCCTTTATTTGCTTCACTCTCCATCATACAGTGCTCATAAATGCATAAGTCCACAGATCTGGAACTAGAAGGGATGTGAAAGGTCATCTCGTCCAACCTCTTCATTTTACAGATGAGGAAACTGAGTCCCAGAGCGCTTAAACGATTTTAGAGGTGATTTGGTCTATCCTCCAACCCTTTCATTTTACAGATGAGGGTGCTGAGGCCTGAAGAGCTTAAGTGACTTCATAGATTTAGAGCAGGAAGGGGACTCAGAGGCTCCCTAGTCTAATTCCCTCATATTATGGGGGGTGGGGAAACTGAGTCCCGGAGAGACTAAGGGACTTCAAAAGGCCATAGCACTATCAATTTAGAGCTGGAAGGAAACCCAGAGAACATCTGGTCCAATCCCCTTATTTTAAATGTGAAGAAACTGAGGCCGAGAGAGGTAAAACAACTTGCCTAGGGTCCCACAGTTAGGAAGTATTCCAAATAGGATTTGAACCTAGGTCATCCTGACTCCAGGTCCAGGGCTCCAGCCTCTATACCACACTGAATCTCCTATTCTCCATTCAATTGGAAGCCCACGAGAGCAGGGCAAATGCCATTTTCTGTGTGTCCCTTGCACCTTGAACAGCATCATGTCCATTGAATATACTTAATAAATGATGATTCAATTGTATTATCATCCAGCCCACATCCTTTCACCTCATCCGCAAGGAGACTTTGTGAAATGCCTTGCTAAAATCCTAGTATCATAAGTCTATGGAGGAATTAGAGTTAGAGTACAGTAGTGAGGCTCTGATTCTGCAGTCCAAGGGCCTGGGTTCAAATCCTGTCTCTATTGTTTAATGCTTATGTGACCTTGTACGAGTCACTTAAATCCCCCTCCATTATACCTCAGTTTCTTCACCTGCAAAATGAAGGGGCTGGCCTAGATGACCTCAAAGCACCCTTCCCACTCTAAATATGTGACTCCTTGGGTAACTTTAGGGCTAGGAAAAAATGAAGCCAGTCTGATGATCTCATGATGGCTCACAGCTGTCACCATGTCACTTTCAAAGGCTTCATAAATCATTCTTTTAATAACACAGTCTAGAATTTTGCCCAAGATTATGGTCTAAACAATCTTCCTTCTCCCTTTTGACAGTTTGGATGTTTGCCTGTCCCCAGTGTGACGGCAAAGCTCTATCTCATTCACCACGGTTGTTCAAAAGTAATCAAAGGTGGTTTTCCAGTTGCCGATGCCAGTCATCAAAGTGAAGGGCAAGATAATAATCTTTGTACTACTTTGACCTCCCCTGTGGGGGTAATTCACTCCAGTCACTTCAATTCAACAAATATGTCTTAAAGTACCTACTATGTGCATGGCATAGTGGGAGGGAAAGGAAAAAGAGAGGAAAGGAGGGGAGGGGAGGGAGAGGAAGAAGAAGGAGAGAGAAAAGAACAGAAGAGAGAGGAGCAGAGAAATCCCTGTCCTCATGAGACTAACATTCTATTGTACAGCTTCAACATAAATAGATCTGTAATTATAAGATCACTTAAGGAGAGAGAAACACTGTGTGTTGTGGAGGGGAGGGAGATGCCTTCTCTTCAGGGCTCCTTTCTGGTGCCTCTTCCCTCATCCCCAAGATGTTAGTGATCTAGAGAGAGAGAGAGGTAAATGATGGGCAGCCTTACACACAGCAGGGGCTTAATATAATTGTGCTGAATTGAATCACTCCAACCAGTCTCTGGCAGGTCCAAATGAAGAAAACCAACCCTCCAAAGTATATCTGAAGTGATCAGGGACTGGGCTGGGGGAAAAATAATAATAACATACACCCTAATTTGTTCTCGTTTACAAATACTTTTTAGGCTGTTGGTCAGAGCAAATGAGTTTGTCCGCCAGATGAGATCCCAATTTTCTAAGTTCATTAACAGTTGATGAACAGAAGGGGTCACCCGGGTGGTTTAATATTTTGGCCTTGACTCTCGTCAAAGCCACTTTAAAAACAAACCTGTCAAGGCAGAAAGGAAATGTTATTTGATCCAATTTGTGTCCCATTTACGTACAAACTGCCAGCAAGAATCTGTTTGCTATTTACACATGCCACACTTTATTAGGGTACTTTGACCACCACAGGATGACTCGGAAAAGATGAAAAAAAGAAAGAAAGGAATGCTAGGATGCTTTTTAAACAGTCTGCGCTAGAGGCTGCCAAAAACCTCACATCAGGAAGGAAACATTCTGGGGCAATCCATGCTCAGCCCAATGTATTAACTTTACTCACCTACATGACCTTGGCTAAGCCAATGCATTTAATTTCCTCATCTTTAAAATAGAGATAATAATACCTGTGAGTCAAAAGATGGAAGTTCTAGTCTGGTTATGTGATTTTAAGGAAATTACAACTTCTTTGAGTCTTCACATGAGGGTCCGACTTGATAATCTCTACGAACCTTAAAATCATAGATTTAGAGATAAAAGTGACACAGCTAGTATGTGTCTAAGTCAGTAACTGGATTCAAGTGTTACTGATTCCAAACCAATAGTTTTTGTTGCTGTTCAGTCATTTCTGACTCTTTGTGGCCTCATTTGGGGTTATCTTGGCAGAGATACTAGAGTGGTTTGCCATTTCCTTCTCCAGCTCATATTACAAATGAGGAAACTGAGGCAAACAGGGTTAAATGAGTTGCCCGGGGTCACAAACTAGTATTTGAGGCAAGATTTGAACTCAGGTCAGGTCTTTCTAACTCCAGGCCCGGCCCTCTATCACCTAGCTGGCCACAGGCTTATCTCAGTCACCTCCTAGGCTAATACCTGTGGGTCCTATCATGAAAGGCCTCTGGGATAAGGCCCCTTCCCCACCCTCACCCCAGAATGATTCCTAGAAGGGGGAAGGGGCTGTAGAGGTCTGCTAGTCCAACTACCCTCATTTTTACAGATGAGGAAACTGAATCAGTGTCTATGCACTTAGCCCTATCTCCCTCCATACATGATGCTTCCTCTCCATGCCTTTGCAATAGCTGTCCTCCATTTCTAGAATGCATGTCTTCCTCATGTCCACCTCTCAGAATCCCTCCTTTCATTGAGGACTGAAACAAAGATTCTACTGATCCTTCTAGCTGCTAGAAATGTCTCTCCTTGGACCTGTTTTCTATATATGTGTACATGTTGTCTTTCAATGACAGGCCGTAAATTCCTTATAGGTAAGAGGTGTTTCTTTTTTAATTGCATTTGAATGCAAATTTTAGAAGGACTAAAACCATGTCTTATGAGGCAATTCAGAGGTACAATTAGATGAATTCAGTCAGTGGATAGAGCATTGGACCTAGTTACGAATATTTGAGTCCAAATCTGGCCTCAGATCTTCACCAGCTGTGTGACTTTGGACAAGTCACTTAACCTCTGCCTTGGTTTTGCCAGTGGTAAAATGGGAATAATATTACCTCCTACCTCCTAAGATTGTTGTGAGAATCAAATAAGACAATGATTTTAAAGTGCAATATTTGTCACACCATAGGTACTTAATACATGTTTGTTTTCTTCCTTCCTTGCTTTAGCTTCTCTGTACTTCAACTTGATGGCTAGATCAAGGCTAGGATCATAAGAATCATTTCACTTTTGCCTTTGCATTCCTAGAAATTACTAGGTGCTTAATATATGCTTATTGCTTGATTGACTCTTAGGAGTAGCTCAGTTGAGAGAAAAATAAACTAAGAGCCAAGAGACCCAAGTTCTGGTTCTGGTCCTGACTCTGCCACTCATTTCTGTGGAGCCTTCAGAAAGTCAGTTCAATTCTCCTGGCCTCAGTCTTTGCCTCCATAACAAGGGTTCACAGTAAATAATGTTGAAGATCCCATCTTGTCTTCCAATCCTAAGGTCTCTTCCATATTTAAATCCTCTGTCTTATGATGCAAAGATTCTGAGCCCTCTTCTACTGTGGTTCTGAATGACACTGTGGGAAAGTACTTTGAAAGACTAAGAACGTGTTCTATAAATACATGGAATAATCATTCACTTCAAATTAACAAACGGCCTTTTTTTTCTGAAAAAATAAATGAAAATCAGCAACAAGGAGAAATGAAGCCTTTATCAAAGCCATCACCTTTGTTGATCTCGTCCTAGTTAAAGGTCTAAGTAGGCTATCCTATTAAGATGCACGGAAAGACAGTTTCGAAACCATCATAGAGGCCCGTGTTAAGTAGGATACTCTATTTTTTCTTCCATTAAAAGCATTTTCAGGAGGAAGAAAGACAAAAAGATCCTCTGATCTGATGTAATGAATAGATGAAGAAGGCAACTCTATTGTACTTCTGTGTCCGTGGTTCTTGACAGCCAACATACTACAGGAAAAGACAGAAGAGGACCCAGAAAGGTGAAAAGTGACTAGTAGCATGATACAATGGGACATGTAGCAGATTGGGAATCAGATGTCCTGGGTTCCAATTCTGAACTTTGTCACTTACTAGCATACTCATGGCCAAAATGAGGCTCAAGTAGGTGACTTCTGAGTTCCTTTACAATTGTAAAATTATTATCTTCTAAAGTAAGGTTCTTAACTTGGGGTCCACAAGCCCCTGAGAAGTGAACTTGTCTGGGGGGTTGGAATTATACCTTCCTCTGTATTCCAACCTGACAACAGGCTTGTAATACTGTTCACCTTACAAGACATCCCATCTCCCCACCATGTGCCTTTGTAGAGACTAAGTAGGTCTCCCATGCCTGGAATGTTTTCTCCTTCCCCTGGGACTTTAAGAATCCCTCCTTCTCCTCAATGCTCAGCTCATATGCCATCTCCTATAGGGTGGCAGACTCAAGATGGAACATCTTTTCGACTCAAGTATTATTATCCCCATTTTATAGATTGGGAAAATTTCCCTGATTCACTGCTCTTTCACACTAAATAAATTTTCTATGTAAAATTTTGTACGAACTGATCTGTGAACATCTTATATCCCCCAGGTAGAAGGTCAACTCTATGAGGACAGGAACCATTTCAATGTCTTATTTCTATCACCAGGGACCTAGAACAGTACCTTAGTGCTTATTAAAAGCATGATTGATCAATCAATAAACATTTATTAAATGCCTACTATGTGCTAGGCACTGTGCTAAAAACTGAGGATACAAAAAGAGGCAAGAGACAGCCCCTGCTCTCAAGGAGCTTACAATCTAACTTCAAGAGAGACAACATGCAAACAAGCTATACATAAGATAAATAGGAAATAATTAAAAGAAGGAAGGTACTAGTAGAATTAAGAGGGGTTGGAAAGCTTCCTGTAAAAGATGGGATTTTCGTTGGGACTTAAAGGAAGCCAGGGAAGTTAGTACACAGAGTTGAGGAGGGAAAGCATTCCATGCAGGAGAGACAGCCAGAGAGAAAATGCCCAAAAGCCAAGAGATGGAGCATCTTGTTTGTGGAACAACCAGGAGGCCAGTGTCACTGGGTTGAAGGAAATTGGACATGACATTATGAGCTCCTTGAGGGCAGGTACTGTCTTTTGCCTCTTGGGGGTACAAATCTCCAGTCCTTAGCAAAGTGCCTGTATGTAGTAGGCATTTAATAAATGTTTATTGATTGATTTATTAGACATCATTTTCATTGTCCTCCTGCAGATGGCATTCATATAGACATTGATGTTATGATAATTATCTAATTTATAATGTCCCTCCCTACTGTGACCCCAGCTCTGCCACAAACTATCTCTGTGATCCTGGGCAAGTAAATTCTCTGTGCCTTAGTTTTCTCACTTGTAAAATGAAAGGGTAGGATTAGATGGCATCTGAGGTCGCCTTCAGCTCTAAATTTACGATTCTATGAACCTATCCTAATCGCTGGGTAAGTACAAACTCATAATTCCATTATATCTAGCTTGCTCTAAATCAAATGTTATTTACCCTTCTGCTAGGATACCAACCAGTGCTGACTAAGAGCAGACATTTTACCATCTGCCTTGCTGCCCCATCCTGCCATGCTCATCCCATTTCTTTCTATTTTTTGCTCTTGCTCTGGAGGCAAAAACCAAATCAAGGCTACCCTTGATAATGGAGAGGGCACAACAATCATTACCCCGTGCTCTGCTCATCATATTTGTGATTATTTAGGCCCAAACTCCCTTCCCTGACATCACTTCCCTATTTGTGTTGTTTAACCCTATTACAAATGGAGTTCCTTGAAGCCAGGGTTGCCTTCTTTATTATCCATCTCCCCAATACTTAGCACACTCTCTGACACTAACAGATATTTGAAAAATGTTTTCTGATTAAGTGTGCATTCATTCATTCACTGATGGATCTTCATCACACCAGTATACACACACACACACACACACACACACACACACACACACACACACGCACACACACATTGACCATATAGGGAATTCTTTGATACAGTGAGGGCACCTGGATGACAAGCATTTAGACCTACCTTCTCATTCTATTTGACTAACTCCTCCAAAGGAGGGCATGTCCAGCATGTTGGGGCCTTCCTTTACATCTCTTAACATCCAAAGCTGTGCACCAATGGAATGTTCACCATGGTTACCCTTCATGTCTGCTGTATGACCAGCCCACCTCATTTTCATACATGTCTTTGCTGACATTATTCACATCACTTTTCCTGCTGGTTCAAATCTTCCTTAGTAATCCTCTTGTAATGGCCTTTTGGAATGTAGGCATTAAAGTACTCTTCCTCACACCGCATTGGTTATTTTTGCTAGACTATTCTTGTTACAGGAGAGGGCTCAATTAGGGAGGAGTGGAGAAGTTGGGGACAGGATGTGAGCATATTCAGAAATAACTATGGTGTAAAAACAAAAGGCATCAATAAATCTTATGTATTTTTTTAAAGGCTTACTGAGCACAAACATGCTTTTTGAAGTCCCTAGGTCCACTAGGCATCAGCTTATTTATGCCTCTGGATGAGATGACCTCCAGTAATCCCTTGGAATGCTATGATTCTCATTCCCTCTCCCATAGTAAGGCACAGCTTTCACTTCCATTTCTTGAAAACTACCCACTTTTTGCTATTTCTAATAACTGCTGACAGTCTGTGGCTTACAAAGAGCTTTTCTCACAATCATCCCGGGAGTCATTGTAGAAAATGACAGTAGAGTTATAACCCATTTCACAGACGAGGAAATCAAGGCTTAGAGACATGAAGCAATTTGTTCAAGGTCACCCAGGTAGCCTGTGCCCTCTACATCCGGCCTATAAATGCAGGAACAAATGCAATACATTAAGTATACAGTTAGGGCCCTGCACATTCTCACTCTGAATTTTGGTGGCTCAAGAATGAAAGACGAGCCACTGTCAAAAGGAACTGGAAGGAAATTGATTGACAGTCACATAAACCAGCACCGCTTGCCCTTGGCAGCGCAGCTAAAACACCTGGGACCAACATCTTTCGGAAAATCCTGAAAGCAGAATTGTGAGCTCTCAGCGAGTTCCTGACAGTCAAGGGCAGGGAAGGTTCCCTGTATTCTACAGCTCTTGACTTGCATATCAGTTCCTATCTTTTCCTGAGGGGATGAAGCCACATAAGATCCCATGAGCTTGTTACTATGGTCTGAATGAATGACCTCGGATCTGTCTTTTGTTCTGATTCTATTCCATCCCATGCTATTATTGGTGTAGAGTTGAATCTGTGTAGTATATTTGTATTAGGAATTGCATATATGTTCCTGTGAACTACCTTTCCCAAAGAAAGTCAAGTGTTCATTATCATTCAATCATATCCTGCACCTAACAAAGCATTTTCCACATAGGGAATGTTTAATAAAGTCATAAGCTCACAGATCAAGAACTGAAGGGACCTCGAAGGCCATTGAATCCAACCCCCTGTTCTTGCAGATGAAGAAACTGAAGCCTGGGGAGACTTGCTCAAGATCTCATGTCAGAGCAAGGATTTGAACCTAGGTCTCCAGACACCCAATCAAGAACCTTTTCCACTGTACCACACTTCCCTCTCTCATTGTTTAGCAAAGGATGTTTGTCCTTGAATTAAGTTCTTGTTGCTGAGAAGTATAACTTCTCAAGATTTCACTGAAAGAATATTTAATCCAAAAGACTGTAAAGGCAGGAATTATCGTGTTTTTTTGATGTTTCTGCCTGACATATAGTAGACTCTTAGGAAATGTTTCTGGTTTAAATGAAGTTCATGCTACTGAGCATACCCTCCCCTCCCCCTACCTAGTCCTCAATTCTGGAACTATGAGTCATAATCAACTCTTGCATTGTTCCTGGATGGGGTGTGTCAATCTACCCTCCTATGGGAATAACCCACTTAGCATCCCTATAGCTTTTTGACCAAACTGTTCTGCTGTGGCCACACTCCTCTTTATGTATTGTCTCCCTTGTTAGAATAGAAGCTGCTTCCAATCACGGACTGTCTTTGCTTTTATATTTGCATGTCTAGTGCTTGGCACATGATTTTTTTTTATTCATTCATTCACTCACTGGATTTATAGCCTTGAGACAGAATGCTTAGTGAACATCTGGAAAAGGAGGCAATAATCACAGTGATCCAGTGGGACTCCATCAGCAACGGGCTAACTTCATTTTCTTTATGACTGGGTTAGTAGACTGCATTCTGTTCACTGCTCACTCTACTCTAGCCTCAGACACTTCCTAGATGTGTGACCCTAGGCAAGTCATTTAACTTCTGTTTGCCTCAGTTTGCTCATCTCTAAGATGGGGATAACAATAGCACCTATCTCCTGGAGTTGTTGTGAGGATAAAATGATAGAATATTTACAAAGCTCTTTGTAAACCTTAAAGTGATATTACTTCTGTGCTACATACTACTACTACTACTACTATTACTACCACCACCACCACCCCTACCACTACTAGAAATAGTAGTAGTCATCCTATTGCATACATTTTATACTCTCTCTTTCTGACAGATTACTCCTATAAAACAGCCACAGGAGGTCCACTTGTGCTCTTAAGGGTCTTTCTGTATCACTCTTGTCATTGCATGGACACCATTGAAGCATCTCTTTTTACTACTCTCTAGGTCCCTTGTGCTTTAACCAAACTGGATTGCTTGCCTATCCTTGCACATGCACCAAACTTCCCTCCTCTGCTTTTCTTCTCCCCTCCTATGCCATTTTCTTTGTGTGGAATATCCTCTACTTATCAAAATTCTTTTTCTCCATCATGAACTGAATTGCAGAACATCGAGTCTGAGTGAATTGACCACGGTCACACAAACAGTGTGAATGGTACTTGAATCCAGATCTTCCCAACTCTGAGGACGGCTCTGTAGCCATTACATACCTCTGCCTCTTCTTTTACAGATAAGATAACTGAGGCCCTTGCCCAATGACCACACAAGAAGAAATGGCAGAACCAGAATTCATATCCATATCTTCTGACTCCAAATATAATATCTTTCCACTATTTCATACTGCCTAATTATCTGAGCAGTCCTCAAATAGAATGAGCTAGCTTGGGAGGAATATTTCCTGACCATGAAATTCTTCAAGCTGTTGATAGATAACAAAAACTCACATTTTCTAGCCCTTTGAGTTGTACAAAACATTTCCCCCCCCGCAATCACCCAGTGAGGTAGATAGTATAAATATCATTATTCCCATTTTATAGATAAGAAAACAGAGACACAGAAGTGAAGCAACTTATTCAGTGGTCATGTAACTAGAATAAAATGTCAGTGGTAGAATTTAAACCCAGCTCAGTTTGGTGCTTGTCTCAATGGGCCGTACAGGAATTCTTTCTCTACACAATAAAACTTGGTGATTATGTGAGAGATTCAAAGATTATCATCCAAAGGAGCCAGGGCAGATTATACCCAGTTGTGATGATCAAGGGGAGTTTCCTAGAAGAGGTAGCACAAAGCTCGTTGAAGGAAGGGAGACCTTTCAACAGCTATAGGTGAAAGGGGCCTGGCTCACATGGTAAGACTTTCCAGGCATAGAAAATGATTCAGCAAAGATACAGAGGAAGACAACTACAGAACATTAGAAGCAAATAGATAAGTTCTTGGAACTGGACCAAATCCTAAAGTTTACCAGGGTATCACTTAAACTCAAGCTGTAAGAGAAAATCTCCACCATGTGCTAATCAGACACATCCGTCTCCTGCTGTCCACAGAACAAACCAACAAAAAAACCACCAAGGCCACTTGAGAGCTACTTTCACATATTTCCGAGTCATTTTTGTGAGGGGTACATATCCACAATATTTATTTCACTATCTCCAGTACTCTTAGTTGTCATTTCAGTTCTCTTTAAAATGCACACAGAAGAAGAAATGCCCTTTGAAGGTGAACACTTGGCAAACTCTGCCAAATCCAGATGGTAATAACTTTTTTATTGACCGTGAATTACATTCCCTTAAGAGAGAATCTACAGGGTTGAGACAGACTCTTTTACTGACTAAGGAACAAGTCTTGTAAATAATACTAAGACCCAACTTATCCAGAGGTCAGACCTCTATCAACCTCACAGAATCCTGGTGTCTCAGAGGAGTTAAGGAAGTTGGCTCACCTGGCCCAAATCCACATAAATGAGGATCCGACAACAATTTGAAAAATCATCTTGATCAGGAAACATCCCTCGCAAACCAGTCCATTCAATTTGGTAATGACTTTGATTATTAGTGTGGTCTTTGAAAAGCATATCTGATTTTGAGCTCCTTGAGGGCAAAGACCATCTTTTGCTTTTACTAGTTTCCCCAGCATTTAGGACAGTGTTTGGTACACATCATGTACTTAATAGAGGTTTATTGACTGATGGGATTTACATTCGAAGAAGCTGAATTTGCATTTTGGACATAATCCTCTAAACAAGATAGAGGGAGGTGGGAGGACAAAAAGCTCCCACACTGCTAGTCCTGGATCTGACGCCTCTGGATATCAAAATAGCTCCTGCTGTTGTCAATTCCCATTGCTTACTGCCTGTGTGACCCTGGGTAAGTCACTCAGTTTCCTAATCTATAAAATGAAGGTGTTACTCAGTAGCTTCTGAGATTCCTTCTCACTCTAAACCTATGATCTTATGAACACTGAGTTCAGAGAAGTGAAACAATTTCCCCAAGATTACACAGCTAAGGCAATAGCAAAGCCAAGATGGAAATCTCTCTATGTCCCATGGTCCTCATGCTACACCATGTTACTTTGACCTTGAAAAGCATTGTAGCTACTACTACTGCTGTGCACACCAGGGGACACACACACACACACACACACACACACACACACACACACACACAATCTTACTCCAATATCTTCCCTTAAGAAAAGCAGAAAAATGAGACCTAGGGAAGGTAAATGACTAGCCAATCTACCTCACAGAAATGCCATGAAGATTAATTGGGTGTTTACCAAGTACTTCACACATGTCAGAGTCAGTTGTGTGGTGTTATTATTATGTTAGCATTAGTAATCCAGAGTGGTGATGGGAGATAGACTAGCCACCAAAATGTCAAAGCTGTGGCCCTCTCCTTGGATCGCTGTGGCTGTGTCAGTTTAAAAGAAGCTGAGGACCCAAAAAAAACAGGGGGAGGGGGAAAGAAAGCTCCCCACCATTTGAAAAAAGTTGATTCAACTTGTACAAGGTTAAATTAAGAAGGACCAAATAAAGCTAAGCTCTCCCTTGTCATGAATGATGCTCACTGTGATAGACAGAAAGAAACTCTCTTCAATGAGTTTTTTTAAATGCCTTGGCCTTGCCCTCATTTGTATTTACATCTGGATTTTAAAATGGATTTTATTTGATCACTACAATGGTTTTGTGGAAAAGGAGAGGCCAACAGGCTTAGTCTAACCCAGAAATCAGAGCGTTCAGTGACCTCAGGCAGAGGGGATGCTGAAATATGAATCGATCCTGTCACTTCAGGAACCACTTATACTTTCAAGAAAGAAAGAATGAAAACCTTGCTCTTTAAATAGAATCCTTTTTTTTCCCAACTCCACTTATAATGTATGCAGTTTCTCCTATTTCCTTAACACCACAGCTATTTGATTACCTCAAAAAGGCAAGCTGTGCTGTTTCTTTTGAAGGACAAACCTATCACTCCCTCCCTGGGATTCTAATCATAAAAGAGAAAGGGGGTGGGGGGGTGTGGAGTGTTTGGAAAGAATGGAAACTTCTTTACTTGCATGCAAATATCACTAATAAGCAAGATTAAAAAAGAGCAAAGGAGAAATTGGGATAGAGGTGACATTCTCTGAAGAAAAATACAGACTTAATTTCCCAGTTTTGTATAGGGCAGCTACTTTCTGGTTACCAGACTATGGATGAGTCACATCGTTTCTCTACTCCACGAGTTTCTTCCTCTGCAAGGTGAGAAGGATGGAGCAGATTTTAGAAACCCAGAGCTGCACAAGGTCTCTGAGATGACCTAGTCCAATCCAGACCTTTTGTATTGATATCTTTTTTTTAAACTCATTTGTTAATTCATGGGATAAAACAAGCATTCCATAACATAGTATAATAAAAAAGATGATTGTGATGGGGTACAGGCCCTGGAAACCGCCCCCCCCCAACTTCCTTGAACCGTCCCACATAGTCAAGTCTCTGGAATCATGACCCATCCCAGTTATCCTCTCAACTGGCCTTTCATTGGGGCCTATACCCAATCTTCCAGTTCTCTCTTACCTCTAACCTAGCCCAGCTCTTCATTGTCTGTTACCACCCAATTAACCCTGGCTACTTCCCACCCTTAATTCCATCTAGACTCCTTCTCTGGTCCCACAGTCTTCTATATAAAAGATCCATCTTGCCTCCATTAAAGTACTCAGATTCAACTTGGTCCACCTGTCAATACAAGCATCACAAATGGTCAGATTCCTTAAGAGTCTGGTCAGTGGGGAGATTCTTAAAATCTCGACCACTCTGACCAGTGTTCTAATAAGCCTTGTCTTTGGCTAAAGAAGGCGTGGGTTGAATTCATTCAAGGCAGGATCTGTGTCACTAATTGAGGGTCCCAACACCCCTAAACCTCCACAATTGCACATGAAGCTGCAAATCTGTTATGAACAACTTGCTATTACTTTTAAATATAATAAAGTTATCATGTAACTTTCTTGTTTTTCCTTTTTCTCTCTCTCCCTCCACCAGAAATGGCTACCATTAGGTACAAATAGGTATACATATATAAAAATATTCTATACATATTTCTATTTATCAATGCTTTCTCTGAATGCAGATAGCATCTTTCTTCATATGTCCTTCACAGTTAATTTGGGTATTTATAATAGTTAAAATGATTTATTCTCTCAAAGTTGTTCTTAAAACAATATTGTTGTTACTGTATACAATGGTCTCTTGGCTCTGCTCATTTTGCTCTTCATAATTTCATGCAAGTGTTTCCATGTTTTTCTAAGCTCATCGAGCTCCTCATTTCTTATAGGCCAGTAGCATTCCATCACAATCAAGTACCACAACTTGTTCAGCCATTCCCCAATCTGGAGAGTCTGGAAATTTCTGACCTATTCTATCATCTTCCCAGAATGCCCCTTCCAACCCAGACCTAATCAAAGATTCCCTTCCCCACTCCATTCCCATGTTGGTATACCTTCTAAACCCCATTGATGGACAGCTCCCTCACCATATCTTGTGGCAGTCTATTCATTTAAATAGCATTGACTAATTAGGCTGTTTTCCTGACACTATTAATGACTCAGAATCTACCTTTCAGCTACTTATATTCATTGTTCCCAGTTATTTTGTGGATGGGGTGGTGAGGGTGGGAGAGAAGCAAACAGATTTTTTTTTCTACATGACAACCCATCAAATAGTTGAGCTGTCTTTTTACTCCTAATGTCTTTCCAGGCTAAAAGAAATCATAGGACAACAATCATATGGAAAGTACTTAAAGGCCATTGAATCCAGTTCCCTCATTATACAAATGAGGAGACTGAGGCACAGAGGAATTGGATGATGTCCAATGTTCCTTCTACTTCTCTCTCCTTACTTCACCCCCTCTTTCTCTCCCTGTCATATATCTACTCATACATTTCTTGAGATAACAGCTGCGAATATATTTATCAACAATGGGAGAGAAATAGAGTCCAAATATGTTATATCAGAAAGGATGAAGATAGCTTATGCCTGACATGGATGTCCTCACCAACATTTTTCCCAACGGGTACATCCAGGTGTGTGAAATCCACAAGAGGCCCCCAAGTATTTGCATATCATCTGCCTGTAGTTTGTGAAGGCTTGACAGATTGTGCCATCTTTTCTCAAGAAAATGTTTGAGTTAAAACAGCATGGCTTCCCCAAGGGCTGAATAGTGTAGGGAAAAGGACTGTGGTCTGGGAGTCAAGATATTTGAGGCCCTGGTTCTGCTACTAACTTTCTAAGTGAACTCGGGTAAGCCATCCTTCTTCCTCCACTGTGCCCTGGTCCTCAGTTTCCTTAAGTCTCTAATAGTGGAGATAATGACATTTTCATTACTCAGGGTTAGTGTGAGTAACAAATAACAAAATAAAGGTTGGTGATTTCCATCTGACCAGGGACCTGTCTGCAAAGAATCTTCTTTTGTTGAAATGGCATACACACCTGACACTAGACAGTATCACAATTGACACTTAGAGTCTCCTTCAGCTCAATGAAGCCTATGGGGCACGTTTGAAAGACCTCATGCTGATTTTACAGATGAGGAAAAATTGAAATTCAAAGACATTGGCTGACTAGTCCAGGGTCACAGAGCTCACATCTGAGGCAGAATTGGAACCAAGGATTCCTGCCTTAAAGTCCAGCTGTGCCTGCTGCCCATGTGAATGGAACAGGAATCCTTTAAACCAGTGGTGTCAAACTCAAATAAAAATGGAGACCACTAATCCATACATAAGAATCCCTATGGGCTGTGTATTGACTGGATTTTAAAATATAATATTATTTTGTTAAATATTTCCCAATTACATTTTAATCTGGTTCAGACTGCACTCAAGAGTATTGTGGGCCACATATGACCCACAGTACAAGTGTTTGACACATCTGCCTTAAGTCTTTGACCATAGCTCCCACTTCATGATGCCTTTTCCATGAGTACCCACCAAATTTCAAAGATTTTTCCTAGGTAAATAACATGGTAAAACCTGTCTATGAAGGACCTAGAAATCATGTCCCCTGAAGATTTATTCAAGAAAGTAGCAATGTTTGGCCTAGAAAGGAGAGTGCTTAGGAGAGCTGATGATCCAGCAAAGCTGAATAAGTAGGAATAGGACAGATGAGGAATTTGATAAGTCAAGGAAAGAGAGGAGAGGGTGATCACAGTATGCCTCTGGTAGGAGGTCTTTGGACTTCCAGACATAAGCCTCTAACTTATAAAAACAGAGAGAGAGAAAGAGAGAGAGAGAGAGAGAGAGAGAGAGAGAGAGAGAGAGAGAGAGAGAGAGAGAGAGAGAGAGAGAGAGAGAGAGAGAAGGGAGAAGAGAGAAGAGAAGAGAGAAGAGAGGGGGAGAAAGATTTTAGTGGAGCATCTATGCAGTATAATGGATAGAGTGTTGGACTGGGAATCAAGTAAGAGCTGAGCTCAAATCCTGCCTCAGATATATAATAGCTGTGTGACCTGGGCAAATTACTCTGACCTTCTCAGCCTCAGTTTCCTTATCTGTAAAATAGGGGGGAAAATCACATCTACTTCCCCAGGAGATTATCAAATTAGATAACATATGAAAGATACTTTGCTACCTTAAAGTATGATAGAAATGCTAGCAGCTATCATCATTGTCCTTGTCATCACTATTACTATCCAAGTTAGGGAGACACACCCTGGAAAGCATTATGGAATCTCTACCTGATTCTCCCAGAGCTCAGACAGCTGACAAAAGGTAAGTAGCAAACAAATGACAATTAAATCTGAAAGATTAAAGGCTAATGGGCACACATACAAAGTTTCAAAGACCAGCAATGCTAGAATTTTTTAATTTAATTAAAAAAAAGGGGTGGGGGATGGTCCAATTGTGCTGGGAGCACAGAAATGAGGCCATATTTGCTATAGTGGAGGTAAAACAGGGATAAAAGAAATTCTGACCCCAGGCACAGCCAAAAATAAAAGTGATAATGTGGCTTCACAGGCCCATAAGTGCTGACTCCTACCGACTTATTCCCACAGCAAACCATTGAGAAATGGGAAGAAGAAAGAGAATTTGCTGGGGGGCAAGGGAGGGTGGAATTATGAAGAAGAAGAATACCAGGGGAGTAAGGAGCCTTAGGCTCAGTTTGCAAATGAAAAGTGCGCCTGGTACCCTCAGACTTTTAAGGTGACTTATTCAATGGCCAGGGAGACTCTGGATAATTACTTTGGCTGTAAAAGGAAAGAAGGCAAAGGGTGGGCTGAAAGATTTAAATTACTGATGAGTATTGCTGTTTCAAATTAAACCTTAGGGAAAAAACATCAACATTTAAGAGTACTGCATTTGGAGGCTTGATGCCTGGGTTCAAAACCTGTATCTGACATCAGCTGTGTGTCTCAGACTCTTAGTAACCTGGTGACTCTGGCCAAGTCACTTAACTTTTCTTTGCCTCAGTTTTCTCATCTGTCAAATAGGGAAAATATGACCATAGAATTAACCATGTAGACCTGAAAGTAGCATTGAATGAATAATGCTTATAAAGTGTTTCTCAAACTTCAAAGCACCATCTGTATATCTTTTCTCAATAATACTATCCCACACCAGAATTTCTTTGTAGTTATTCTGGATAAATTTTATATTTCTCATCTGTGAATATTTTTTCCCCTCAGTACACTAGAAGGTTTTTTGGGGTTTTGTTTTTTGGTTTTTTGGGTTTTTTTTGGGGGGGGGAAATGGTATGCCTCAATCTGCATTCAAATTCCATAGTTCTTCCTTTGGATGTGTATAGCATTTTTCATCATGAAGCCTTTGGAGATGTCTTAGATCCTTGTATTGCTGGGAAGGGTTAAGTTTATCAGTATTAGTCATCGCACAACGTGGCTGTTATTGTGTACAATGTTCTCCTGGTTCTGCTCACTTCACTCAGCATCAGACCATACAAGTCTTTCCAGGTTTTTCTGATGTCCTGCTCATCATTTCTTATAGCACCATAGTATTCCATCACATTCATATACCACAACTTGTTCAGCCACTCCCCAATTGATGGGCATCCTCTCAATTTCCAATTCTTTGCCACCACAAAAAGAGCTGCTATAGATATTTTTGTACATGTGGGTCCTTTTCCTATTTGGATGAGCTCTTTGAGATACAGACCTAGAAGTGGTATTGCTGGGTCAAAGGGTATGCACATTTTTATAGCCCTTTGGGCATAGTTTCAAATTGCTATCCAAAATGGTTGGATCATTTCACAACTCCACCAACAATGCATTAGTGTTCCAATTTTCGCACATCTTCGCCAACATTTATCTTTTTCTTGTTTTGTCATCTTTGCCAATCTGATGTGTGATGTGGTACCTCAGAGTTGTTTTGATTTGAATTTCTCTAATCAGTAGTGATTTAGAACATTTTTTCATATGACTATAGATGGCTTTAATTTCTTCATCTGAGAACTGCCTATTCATATCCTTTGAGCATTTATCAATTGGGGAATGACTTGACTAGAAGCTTTTTGCAGGTTAGTAAGGACTGTTTTACTTTTGCCTCTATATCTAGAGTGTCTAGCATTTAGTAGGCAGTTAATGAATACATGCTCAATTCACCTGAATTTATACCTTCTTATCTAAAATTCTATGTTCTATGTTTCCCCACTTAGCTCTTGAATTTAAGTATTTTAATTATTAATTAAATTAATAATAAAATTAAATTAATTTTAATTATTTAAGCAATTTAAGTGTATTAGGTATTTAAGCAATATTAAATATTTAAGATTCTTAAGATCTCCAAGGTCCCTCCTGGCTCTAACGTTTAATGTTCTAAGGTCCCTTCCAGTCTGTCATTCTGTGTTTTAAGATGCTGCTCGTCACTCCAATTTCCTTAATCATGCTTAAAATGGCCCTATATGTTGTAGGGCTACTAAGTAAGTAATCGAAGGAAGAGGAGTTCTGATACACATTATTTCATTTGACTCTTGTGACAATTCTATGACACCTCAATAAACTTGATCCTCATTTACAGATTAAGGAACTGGGGATCCAAGAGGTTCAAGTGACTTGTTCATGGTCCTATAGTTAGTAGGGATCAGAGGTGCGATTGGAGCCCAAGTTTCTCTAGCATTCTTACCTTGGCATTTCTGGTGCCTTGTGTTTCCTAAAGGTGGGTGAAAGATAAACAAAAAGACTCTTTGGTGTCAGGGCCTTTGGAAATCCAGCAGGATCCCAAAGGGTGATGCCAATGTGCTTATCTACTAATGAAAGGTCTGATGATGCTTAGGGTAGACTAAGGTAACCTAGGGCCAGCTACTTTGGGAGTAAGTTAGAGAAATAATGTAGTTTACTGAGTTTCGCAGTACACTGTAGACTTGGGCAAGTCCCATCTTTATACTCTCACGTGCTCGTTTATCACAGGAATAAAAAATATACATCTTGAGAAAAAGCCCTACTGTCAGTGTTCATGGCTGACCATAGGGAAATATCCTAGAGCTAGGAGGTTCAGCAGTATGACAGGAAATAAACAAGACCATATGCCTTCTTCAAAAGCCCCCCTCACCAAGCAAACACAATCAGTCAATTCAGCTGTCAAACACAGAAAAGCCTAGGGATCTCAGTTAGGGTCCTTCGTGTAATCACCAGCATCAGGGAGGCCTCTGATGATGGTGATCTGATTCTGATTGCTTGTCTCACCCTGAATCAAACCAAAGCAGAGCGAGACACTGAGGTTTCACAGATGTTTGTCTGCACAGTCTCAAAAACTGAGGAATTCTGCATCATCATTCTTTTGGATCTTCCTAAACCTGCTTTGTGAGTTAAAGGTATACTTTAGGACCCACCCCTTTGGAACTATCACAGGGAGGTGTGTACTGTCTCAGTTTTCCAGAAGAAAGGTGAACCCCTTTGTAGAGTAACTACTAGGCTATGTTTGTCTGAAGTCAATAAGGAGGAACTGGCCCCACTGAGACAAACTGCTGAATGCTAATAGCTTATGTGACCTAACCAGGCAAATTCTGTTCCTGCTGAACAGTATCATTCTGCAGCACACCCAGAAATAAATCTCAAAGAATATTAGGAGGAAAAGGCAACTTCCTTCTGAGAACACTGTTGTTGGGAAGCTCTTGGCTAGCTGTCTCTGGTGCCACTTAAGTGAACCAATCAACATCTTGCTGCATTCAAGCTACTTAACAGTTCACCCAGAGGGAGACACTAAATCAGAGGAGATACCCTAGGAACTGGGTGCTAGGGTAGCACATTCACATGACAGAAATAGCTTTGACATATAGGAAACTTTCTTCCTTCTTCCCTCTCTTCTTTCTTTCCTTCCTCCCTTCTTCCCTCCCTCTGCTGGTCTTCTTCCTTGTGAAGCACAGGATATTTTAACACACCAATGGACTACAGGCCTGGCTAAAGGAATGAATCTTATGGTTGGCTCTCAGTGCCAACTCTTTACGAAAGGCCTGGTAGATTGTAAGGTATGGTTGATACGCTAGTTGGATTTCATGAACTGTTCTCCCTTCCCCCACCCTCCCTTTCTTTTTTATTTTTTGTTACAAGAGATGGAGGGAAAGGAGAGAGGGATGCTCACTGCCAATCACAGTATATTTTATCCATGTCCTGAATTCATTTATCTGTGAACGTGCTGCTTCCTCCTGGTAGAATGGGAGCTCCAGGAAGTGAAGGGCTGCTTCCTCTTGGTCTTTGTATTCCAGTTTCTAGCACAATGTCTGCCACAGAATGGCCACTTAATCAATATTAGTTGGATGATTTTTAAAAAAAAAAGTGATGTAGAAGCAAACGCCAACTCCGTATGTGTGTGTGTGTGTGTGAGAGAGAGAGAGAGAGAGAGACAGAGACAGAGAGAGACAGAGAGAGACAGAGACAGAAAACCAAATTTAAAAAAAAAAGGTCTCGTTAGCTCTTCTTAGGTTATAACTGTTTGCAAAGGCTGCTTCCCACAAAAACTAGTCAAAAGGCTACAAAAGCACCATCTGTGGTGAGGGTCTGACTTCACTCCTATACTCTGTGTGTGTGTGTGTGTGTGTGTGTGTGTGTGTGTGTGTTACAAATAACTCATTAAAGCAATTATCAGTCGTTAGTACAGCAGCCTGAGAATCAGTACATTCACACACATTAATAAAACACAATTTGGTTAAACGGGTGAAGACATGACCAAACTGGGCTTTCCCATTAGGTGGTACTTTAATGGAAGAGAATTTGCTCTCAAGGATGCAACATCTAGCCAGCCATGCAAAACATCTGGCTCAGGGCTTGCCATTTCCCAGGGTCTGTACAGTAATATCTTTCATAAGAATGAATTCTTCAGAAAAAGAAGGAATCGGCCACCAAGCATTAAATGCCTATTATGTGTCCAACACTGTACTAAATACTGAATATACAAAGACAAAAAAGAAACATTCCCTAGCCTCTAGGAGCTTACATTCTAAGTGTTCACAGATAAATAAATATGGGCTATATATAATATAAATATACATTGATAGATGGGAGGGAAGGGACACGAATGGATAAAAAAATCATTCATAAAGTATTTATTATGTGTGTGGTACTGGGGAAACAAAGACAAAAGTGAAAACTACCCCTGTCTTCCCTTAGCTAACATTCTGATGAAGGAGAGAAAATGCCAGGACTCCCAGAACTGCTGGAAGAGACCTAGGAGGCCAGATATTGCAATCCCTGACCCAGCCTCTCCGGTAGAACATTCCCCAACAAATACTTGTCCTGCCTCTTCTTGAAGATCAACAATGAGGGAGAATTACTTTGCCCTAAGGGTCCCCAAAACCTTTTTTAGCAACATTATAATAATAACAATAATTAATCATAATTATTTTGTTATTATAAAAGCAACTCACATTTCTATAGTACTTTCAGGTTTATAAAGAACTTTATAAATACTGTTACATGTGATTCTTACCAACAATCCTGGGAGGTCAGGGCTATTATTATTATCCTCCTTCAGCTAAGTGACTTGCCCAGAGTTATACAGCTAGTAAGTCTCCGAAGTTATATTTGAACTCACGTTTTTCTGACTTGTTCACTGCTCCACTTACCTCTCTCATGAAGGTAGGGGGAAATTTCAGATCATCGGGATTTCAAGGAGACAATCCACATTGGGATGCTCCAAATCAGAGCATCCAGAAGCAAGACTTGAACTCGGGTCTTCCTGACCCCAAGGCTGGATTTCTGGCTATAATCCCATCCTGCTTCCCCAACTATAACATGGAAATATTACTGTTTGTACTCACTCCCTCACAGGGTTGCAAATGAGGAGAACATTTTATAACCCATAAATTACTAAATAAATGTGAACTATTTAAATTCCTGTTATTATAATAAATGAATTGGATGGGTTTAGGAAAGGCAAATGAAACCTTCTTCTGCCCCACAAATGCTGCATGCCAAGACTAAATTATTTGGTTGCAGCAAAACCAATGCTATCTTCACCCAATTTCACTCAGATAATTAGACTTCTTGTTACTCTTACACTTTAACTCCAAGGAAACCATGATAGTATCAGTGTGAATATACTTTCCATCTGTGAAGATTCTAAATCCTCCTCAAATTCATCCTGTTTGTCTATTAGACTGCAAACTTTTTGAAGGGAGGAATTCTTTTACCTTTGTCTTTGCATCTCCACAGGAATGGCACATAATAGGTGCTTAATAAAAGTTTATTGATGGACTGATGGATCTTCTATAAAGGACCTGTCCAATGGGCTGGAAGTCTTCCTTTGGTTTATAATTCTACATTTTGTGGACAACAGTGAAGCTCATGGACTCTACAGATATCATCCCTCCCTCTCACCACACGATTGACTCATCTCCTTTGCCAGTCTTCCACATCCTGGATGATGTCTTCAGTGCTATTTCTTGCTTGCAAATTGTCTTGAGCAAGAAGATATAGACTGCTCACATACATGAAACCAGTGTCCCTGTTCACAAATGAGGAAAATGGTGGGTGTGCAGAAGAAGGACACTCAGTGGTTTGCCAACAGCCAAACTTGGAGGCAGAGCCAAAATTAGCAAACAAGCGTGCAACTAGTTTCCTGCTCCAGCCCCACCCTTTCTACAGATCTGCCCAGTCCCACAATATGGAGCTTAGCCCACTGAGCATCCTTCCAGGAAGAATACTAATGAGGCCAGGGCAAAACAGAAGAGAGGACAGGAGAAGGCTACAGGAGAGCTCAGTCCTCTTTGTTTCAACACTAAGCCAAGGACCCACAGATTACAGCTCCTTATCAGGTTCCACAGCCATTCAACACCAACGCTTGAGCCATTAATTCACAAGAAACCTTCATGTAAACCTCATTATCCAGCACAGTAATTGGTGCTTCAATATTCTCTATTTTTCAATTATTCTCTTTTCCTGACATTTCCCTTCAGGAGAATTCAGTGAGTGAGGAAACAAGGAGGTTTAGCTCAGTTGCTTTTTCCTCTACCCAAGCAGGTGGATGTGGAAATTCTCACAGTAGCTTTGAAAGCTGACAGCAGAACTCCTTTTCCACCAATTCCCATGACTTGGTGCACTACCAGTTCTCAAGTTAGGGCAAACTGGACATCACTCTCACCCAGGGTGGGAAGGTGGGAAGTCAGTATTTTAAAAATAAAACAACCACATCAGCACCAGCAACAAGAAGAACATGGGGTAAAACTCAAACCAAACTATTAGAACATTAGGAAGTCTGCAAGTTCAGTGCTCAGAAGGATGGGCTGAATATTGGGATATTCAGTTACATATGACCACTGGCAAACCTCTTAATCTCTCTGGGTCTCCGTTGCCCCATCTAAAATGTGGGGATAAACATATGTGCAGGATTATGAAATCAAAAGAAATCAACACACATGCAGTCATTCTGGCAATCAACCATCAAGCACCTATTAAACACTTACTATATACCATGCATTGTGCTAAGCACTGGGAGCGCAAAGACAAATGGGAAATGGTCCCTGATCACAAGAAATGTACATTCCAACATCTGTAAACACATGCATAATATGGTTGAAATATAAATGCAAGGTAGTTTGGGGAGGGGTGACATCATTCATAAGTGCTTCATAAGTAGTTATAAGGGGTTATTAAATGAGGTCAGGCTCTTCTCATGTCACTACAACAACATCTCTGCCATCTATGTTCCCCACCTGCATCCCCCCTGTCTTAGGACAGACCCCATTACCACTCAATTAGACTACTGAAGTAGCTTTTTAATAATCCATCCTTCCCACTCTGGTTCCTCTCTGAAATCTTTCTTTATACTACCATCAGAGTTAGTATTTTTTGGACTGGACTGATATTTTCATTGGTATATAGAATTATAATATCAGCTACATATTAGGACCTGTTCTCAGCTGCCCAGAGGCAGTGAGATGCCCACCATCACACAACCAATATGGATAAGAAATGTGATGGGAGCCCAGGTTTTGCTGAATCAGAAGGTGAACTTCTATCCACTATACCATGATACTTCTCGATAATCATTCTTTTATAGAGATTTGGCCAGGACATTTCTCCACTAAAAGACAAAAACCAAACCAAACCACTTCAGTGGTTCTCCAATACTTGATGAGCAAAATTCAAGTGTTGAGGGGATTTGCCTTGTATTCAAGGTGCTTGAAAATCTGATGGCCTTCCATTCAAACCATCTGGCCTTGTGTCACATGACCACCTTCCACACTCACTACACTCCAACTAAAGTGGACTCCTCAGTCCCCTGAGCATGGCCAGCTTTCCCACAGCCCAAACCTTTGCTCACATCTTTCTGTATGTCTGGGAGGATTTCCTTTCCCAATTTTACTTGTTGAATTCCTAATCAGCCTTAAAACTAAAATGCCTCCTCTTTCAGTAAGATTTCCCTGGTTCGCCTAGCTAGTGAATAAGAAGGACAATCCTATTTGTATGACTAAAAGCATCACAACAGATTGTTTGTGTTAGTTTTATGGGCTGCCATATCCCACTGCTGAATCATGCTGGGCTTGTGTTCCATTAAAACCCCCAGATCTTTTTCAGAATATCTACTATCTAAACACGAGTCCCATATCTTACACTCATGAAGCCTGTTATTTTGTTGTTGATTTTGGTACCCCAAAACAAAGGTTATTTGCTTTGGGGTACCAAAAACCGAAGGGCTCCTCAGTCTGTGTGTCAGTACTTCTACCGAGAAAGTTCTCTGCGTCTAGAGGAGCTTCATCTCTTCTTTTATCCTACTGGTAGGTGGACAGGGCTCTAGGTCTGGTGTCAGAAAGACCTACATTCAAATCCAGCCATGTGATGCTGGACAATTCACTTAACTGCTGTCTGTCTCCATTTTGTCTTCTGCTAAAGGGAGATAATAATAGCACCTATTTTCCAGGGTTGCTGTTGAGATCGAATTAGGTAATGTTGTAAAGTGCTTTGCAAACCTCAAAATGATATAAGATATTATCTCCTCATTTTTCTTCTTAAAAAGATTGCATTCATATACTGTTTTAAGGTTTGCAAAGCACTTTGCAAATACTAACTCATTTGATGATGATGATAATACTGTTGTTATTATTACTGAATTCCTACTCATTCCTGAAAGTCAAACTAAAATGCCACCTCTTCCATGCAGCCTTCCCTGATTCATCTAGCCATCCTCCCCTCTGAGGTCTTACATATAACTTTGGTCTATACTTCTCAGATCAGAGAATCACCAAATTTCAGATTTGGAAGGGACTTCATGGCCAGCTAGGCCATCCCACTCACCAAACAGAATCCTTACTACAACTCAACTTACAACTGGTCATCCAGCCTCTGCTTGAAGACCTCAAACCAACTGAGATACTTGAATCTAATGGAACTGTGTTGTGCCAGAAGAAATGAGTAACAACAGAATTAGAGAAACATGAAAAGAACTACATGAACTGATGCAGAGTAAAGCAATCAGAACTAAAACAGCAACTGACATGATAGATCGAGTAATAATATGAAAGGAAATAGATTTAAAAGATTTCATAAGACTGACCAGAGCATCAACCCCTCCCACTTCCCAAGGTTGGCAATGAAACATACTTCCCACTCCTTGGCAGAGAAAGGCTCCAGACTAGCAGAGGTTCTTAACTTGGGGTTCATGATACATAGACACGTGTAGTATATATCAATATACATGTCAATATATATTTTATTTGATGCACTTAAAAATATGATTCTAAGAAGGGCTACATAGGTTTTTCCAGACTTCCAAAGAGGTCCAGGACACAAAAAACTGTTAACATCAATTTATCTAGAGGTACAGAATTAGATGTGCTTTTTCAGATGTGGCCAAGGTATCATGGCTTTTACTTGACTACATATAGTTCTTACAAGGAAGGGTTTAGGGCAAAGAAGAGAAGATGGAAAAGAGAGGGTTGGGGAACAGTGACGGACACAGAAAATAACATCAATAAAGCACTGTTTGTAAAGTGCTCATAGGGAACGATGTGAAGTCACAAAGGAGAAGAAAGAACAACCTGTTACTACCTCATTGTTTACGTATTTACGTATTTTGGCAATCTTTTTAAAAGATATTTCATGTTGCAGAAGTCCAAAATAATATGGATGCTTCACTGTTCTTGGTGTCTTGACATGTTTATGATTATTGATCATTGTCGAGTGAACAATAAATAAAAAAAGGGGAAAGACTTCAGATGAGAAAGAAACCATCACCTATCAAGGCGGCTCATTCCACTTTTGGATAATTCTCATTGTTGGCAACATTGTTGCTGTTGTTATTTTTTGGGGGGAGTCGCCATTTTTTGTTTGTTTGTCTGTTTTTCTTTTTAATGACATCGTGATTCAACCTCACCCGCACAACTACCAGTCATCTAGTCAACAAGTTTTTATCACACACTTTTCTAAAATTGATGTAAACCGAACTAGCGTACCTGTGCTGTGAGTGGAGAAAAGGAGACAAGTGAGAGATGGTAAGAAGTCACAATAGACACGATCTGGCACACAAGTGAACGTGGAGGATGAGGGACATTGGAGTCAAGGATGATGCCAAGGGTGAGAACCGGGATGGCTAGAAGGATAACCGTATTCTCAACTGAAACAGGAAAGTTGGGAAGAGGAATGGGTTGGAGGCAGGGGTGCACTGGTAAACGTTTAACAACTGACTCTCTAAAATAGCGGGATATACTTTGAAGTTTAATCTGTATCATTAGCATTTTATCCATCATTCTCCTAGGTTTAGAAAATAAACAAAACAATAAGTAAATAAAATTGATGTTAAGTATGAGTGTGCCCTTAATTGTGTAATATCACACATTCCAATTATCTGTATCAGCACCACATGCTCCTACTGATCTATGTGGGGCAGATGCTATGTGTTACATGAATTTTGTTTCTCCTGACCTGGAACAGCCCATTTTCTACAGACAGGATGCATTTCAGGAATGGTGAATGAATAGTGAGGACTGCATAATTGTAAGATAGATTCTGAAATAGAAAGGACTCTAACAGCCACCTAGTCCAAACATCTCAGTTTACAGAAAACCAACAACTATTTAGAATCTATTAAATTTCAGGCACTGTATTAGGGGCTAAAGATACAAATAGCAATTTGAAATCATCCCTGCATTCAAGGAGCTTACATTCTATTAATGAAGGACAGAGAGGACCTGAAAAAGAAATGGGGCACACAGGAAATGGAGTGATTTGCCCATGGTCACACATGTACTAAGAGGCAGAGTAAGGATTTGAAACCAACTCCACTGACAACAAATACAACATCCCTGCCCCACTTCCACCTCCTGCTGCACAATGGGGTATAACCATGGAATCCTAAGTCTGAGCTTCAAGAGACCTTGGAGGCCATTTAATCCAATCCCATAGAGCAGATGAGGAAAACAAAAGCTAAAGAAGTAAAGTGACTTGTCCAACACCTCACGGTCAGAAAGTGTTAAACCATAGGCTCACAATGTCAAGCTAAAAGAAAGTCAAGAGTCATTGAATACAAGCCCTTCACTTTCTAGATGCCCAGAGGGGTCAAGTTTACTACCCAAGATAGAAGGGAACAGAGGCAGGATCTGACTCCAGAGGCAGGGCTCTTTCCATGGAGAACACTATTATCTGAGGGCTACAGAAAGGCTCCAAGCAGATACAGATATGGTTGATTACATGCTGAAGATTATATATATATATATATTATATTATATTATATATATATATAATATATATATGCATATGCATAGGTATAGGTATATGTATATATGTCATATTATATATATATTATATATATATATGCATATGTATAGGTATAGGTATATGTATATATATCAGAAGATGCCTGAGTTGGAATCCTGCCTTCTCAGTTATGTGCCCATGGGCAGGTTACTTTACCTATCTAAGGTCCAGTTCCCTCAGCTGGGGCGGGAGGGAAGAAAGAAGATAACAAAGGAATAACTATACCTCACAGTAAAGTACAAGAGGTGAAAGGTATTTTGAAAGCTTTCCAGTACCTATAAATAGTAGCCATTTGTATTATCTTTACATTACTAGTAGATTTCATGGAAAACAAATGAGAGAGGGAGGAAAGGAGGAAAACAGAGCAAGGGAGAAGGAGAGGGAAAAGGAGGAGAGGAAGAGAAAGATGGAGAGAGAGGAAGGGGAAGATGGAGAGAAAGAAAGAGAGAGAAAGAAGAAAGGAAAGATAGGAGAGAAGGGGGAGGGGGATCTTTATACAGATGTATGAGTTCTTACAGAAGATTCTATTTCACATCTGTAGAGAAATAGAGTATGAGAATAAAAGACCACGGGGAGCAGTACTTTAGAGACAAGCCATTCAGCTGTTGAACCGTGCTGTATATCATCATAGATCTTTTTATGAGGCTATCAACTGCTCGTCACCTCCCCTCCAAATCCCCCCAAAACCCTCCTGGGTCCAATTATCTCCAAACTTCTTCTTTTGCATTCAATTTTCTCATTAAATAAGCGTGTAGAAATGTGGCTCATTTGGATCTCGATGTTGGCACGCTTTTCACCAACAGAAAGGGCAGATGTCTGCCAGTGGCTTCCAGGTCTCCACTTGAGTCTCCTTCAGTAAGAAAAGAGGCAGGCATGGAAGAAGGTGAGGGAGGTGAGATAAGGCTGGAAGCAAGGAGGTTTGGTCTTGAGTTATACTCCTCTACCTTGATGACAGGTAAATAAACCCTTTACCAGCCAAAAGCCCTAAGAAAACATGGTATTACTGATTTTGAGCAGACATGGGGAATAGAAAGACTCCACCCACAAAATCACAAATTTGGAAGGACCTTAGATGGCCAACATCCATGCCAACCCCTTCAAATCTGATGTCTTCATTTTACAGATGATAAAATGTAGGCCCAATGAGGGGAAGTCAAGTGTTCAAGGTAACATAGGAAGCAGAAAAGAGCCTAGATTTAACTCAGGTTCTCTAACTGCAAGTTAACCGTTCTTTCTACTGCACTATGAAGCCTCAACAATACTGAACCTCTGCTTTACCTCTTCCTTCTGTCTCTGCCTCTGTCTCTCTCTCTCTTCCTTCCTCCTCTCTCCCTCTTCTCTCATTCTTTTCTCTTCCCCTCTCCTTCTTGCTCCCTCCCTTGAGAACAGGGGTGGGGTGGCTCAGACCCATGACTTCATGACTGGCTTTGCCATCTGCCCCACCACTGCATACTTAGGACTCCCATGTTGTCTGTTTGTTTCTAAATCTTCCCTACAGCTGAAGTTTCTTGTCTCTATCTATCATTCATTTATTGATTGATTGATTGATTGTCTCAACCAACTAAAGTGCAAGCTGCTTCAGAGCAAGAACTGGTATTTTTTCCCCAATGTATATCTCTAGCATTCAGCACAGTACTTGGCACACAATAAGCACAAAGACTCCTGACTCCATTTGACTCTATTAATTCATTCATTCATTCATTTGCAACTCCAGGTGTGGAAAAGATTTCTACCTATACCTATAATCAACAATTCACCAGTAACTCACAGTCTGTTAAAAAGAATAATTCTGAATGACTTCACAACAGCATTCAATGAAATGAACAACCCAGGCTTGAGAAGACTGAGCATGAAGCAGGCTCCTTATTTCTCTCCTGCCAGAGAGGTGATGGACGCAATGTGCAAAATGAGACATACATCTTCAGACACAATCAATCTAGGGATGTCTTTTGCTTCACTATTTATTAAATGTAAGGAAATTTTTGGGGGGGGTGGTAATTGGGGGAAGAGGGAGAATAGTGTTAACAAAACAAGGGGAAAAAAGAAGAGAATCAGTAAAGCATTTTTTTAAAATGCATCAAATCAAACAGCAGGAAGCTTAAAGGAGACCGTAGACAAACAGGACAACTTGGGAGCTAACATACATAATGTATTATATACCTCAAATCAATCGATATGTAAGAGTAATAGAGTTTCATATGCAGTTCTCTTTTTTCTGTTCTTCCTCGTATATGAAAATGTTCACATTTGCAGGTTTTTAATCAAGTTTAGAATAACAAAAAATAACTCAGTCATAGCCACTAGACCTAGAGCTGGAAGATACTGCCGAGGCATCTGTTTCTGCAGACGAGGAAACTAAAATCAAGGGACATTCAGTGACTTGTCCAAAGCCATATTACTAGTAAGTGTCAGAAGTAGGTTTTGAATCTGGTCTCACCTCCAGGGCTGGACCTTTAACTCCAAGCCATACTCTCTCTCTTTCCCATTATCCTTTCATATACAACATGATTAGTAAATCATAGAATCTCTAAGTTGGATGGGCCTTCATGTAGGTCAATCTATTAGAGACCATCTGGTTGAACCTATCCCTGGATCGGAATCTTCTCTGAAGAGTTGGGGACCTCTGTGAGTCTCTGTTACCTCAACTGAAAAACACACAACTACTCAAATAAGTCTGTAATCTCATCAGTTCTGGAGTTCCTTCCAATAATACAGATGGCAACCCATCCTTGGCATCCCATCCTTTGTGAGTCTTGTCCATGCCCACTTGGGGGCCTTCCTTGCTTTCTCCTCACAATATGAGTGTACCAAGAGAACATTCTGGTCATCCACCTGTCATCCCTCACTGTGAGAGCTGCCTGCCATGTTCTCTTCCTATCATGTAACTCCCTAAAGACATCCTTTATTTCTGTTCTGAGGAATCCCTCATTGGTACGTGGTTGCAAGCAGCCTAAGCATATCTACCTTATACCTCCCCCTTGCCCTCTATGTGATATTCATTTTCAATTCTTCACAAAACGTGGTTTTGGAAGTCTTGCTGCCATACAACATCATCAAGAAAACGTTTGTTGTGAAAAGAAGGGTCGTTGCTTTCCTTGGAAACCTAGAGTCAGTAAAACTGCTTTGCAATTTCCCCAAAGCAATCCAGCCTGCTCTCCTCCTTTTTCAACTCTGGGCCCAGCACAATGTTCATTTGTACTGTTTGCCCCAGATATATATATGTATGTATGTATGTATTTTGGACAAATTCCGTGAGGTGTCCATCCAGATACAATGGCAATCTGAGCAATAAGCATTCTTAATTCATTTGCTCTTTCCTATGTGAATGGATAGGCCAACCTCTTTGAATGATTAAAGACATCTTCCAGGAGCCTCTGTAATGTCTTGGGCTTTGATATGATCAAAACAACATCATGCTCCCAAACAAGAGCAACTTGAGGATCTCACCACCCTCCCACAGAAACTAGAAGTAACAATGCCTATGCTACTTGCCTCACAAGGTGGCAGTCCCTAAAAGAAATGTATGTAAAGTACTTTAAATGTAGTACAGTAGAAAGAGAACTGGCTCTGGAGTTGGAGGACCAGGGTTCAAAAGCTACCTATAATGCTACCTTTGTGACTTTGGGTAAGTCACTTAACTTTCCTGAGCCACTGTTCCCTCATACGTAAAATGACGGAGTTGAACTGGGTGACCTCTGAGGTCTACATTTGTGATTCTAAGTCACTGCAATTCCATGCTCCTCAGTTTCCCTATATGTAAAATAAGAAGGTTTGAACCAGATGGCTTCTAAGGTCTTTTCAAGCTATAGCTCTCAGATTTGATGTAATGTGAGCTATCATCATTAGGATGGCAGAAGAAGGTAGAGGGAGATTCTAGGTCATACAGAACTCAAGGGCATCCCAAATTAGTGCCAGTTTGTTGCAAGAAAAGACATTGAAGGTGATACCTAGTCACCAAGTCCATTCAAGCAGAAGCAAAAAAAAAAAAAAACCAAAAATCCCCGACATCAATGCCAAGTTAGGAGGTCAGGGACTACAGAGAACAGATGAGATCACTGGAGCAAGCCTCTGGCTTTCAGAAGACGAAGGAAAATGAAGCTCCATCACATCAACTGCTGGCTAGTAAATCTGCCACTTGGTTTCCAAGGGGTTCTTATGAGGATTAGCATTCGGTGAAGCGCCTTATATTGGTGAAAGCGCCGCTGTCATTTTTATGTGTTCTGCTTCACAACTTCCCAAGTAGGCCAATATTGTTGAAGGAAGGCAGCAGGAAGGTAGGGTAATATCATTATCCACATTTGACAGCCAGGGGAGCTCAGGGAGGGGAAGCAGGAGAAAAGGACAGGATTCACTCACACCAAGCGAATCTATCAGGACACACTGCCTGCTCCTGAGAGTGAATAGAATGACAGAGCTGGAGGGGGATGTGGAGGTCCTGTAGTCCAGCCCTATCATTTTATATATTATATATATATATATATATATATATATAAAATATATATTTATATATTAAAATGAAGACAGAGAGGGAAGCTGCCCACACAAAGTTAGGCATGAAGGTGGATGTACTTCCAGGTTTAGAATTCATATTCAAGGCTTATAGACCCAGAACTCAAAGGGGTATTGGAGGTCATAGCAACATGGGTTTTGAGCTAGAAAACAGCTCAGAAGTCAAGGCCATTCTCCTCAGAGAGGTGGTGACTTATCCCAGGTCACGCAGGTAGCCAGTGGAATAGCTAGGATTAGTACCCAGGACACAGAATCACAGATCTAGAGCTAGGCCATATAGTCCAACCCCCTAAATTTTATAGATGAAGAAAGTGAGATTTCAATAGGTTAAGTGATTTGCTCAAGGTCATACACCTAGTAATTAGCAGAGCTCTGATTTGAACTCCAAATCCAACCCTTTTTTCTATAGCACCAAAGATGTTGACTCCAAAATGTTCTTTCCGTCGTATTGTATTACCTAGCTTGAAGTCTTGGACTTTTTCCACTGGACCAGTTCGTCAAGTGGAATATCTAGGACACAGAATCACAGGTTTGGAACTAGTAAGGGTTTCAACGACCATATAGTCCAACTCCCTAACTTTACAGATGAGGAAAAGGAATCGTGAAGAGTTGGACACAACTGAAAAATGACTAAACAACAAAGACACGTCAATGTGTACAAAGTTGGGCACAAGTAAATATAAGATAATTTCAGGGAGAGGGAGATATTAGCATTTTGGTGGTGGGTAGAGTTGGATATCAGCAAAGGTCTGATGTGAAAGATGATGTTCAAGTTAAGCTTTGAAGGATCTAGGGATGTGAAAAGGCAGAGTGTGGAAGGAGTGCATTCCAGGCATGGGGGACAGCCTGTGTCAAGACTCAAAGACGGCAGATGTGGTAGGATGAAGGCCAGTGGGGCTGCAGTTGGACCTCAGAGTGTGTGAAAGAGAACAAGGTATAAGGTGACAGGAATGAAAGCTGAAGGCCAACTGTGAGGGACTTTAAATGCTGAACTCCTGCAATATCCTCTATTAAAAATAAGATAAAATATAACATGACTTTATGACCTTGTTAGAGAATGAAGTTTTTGAAATAAAGTTTTCCATGTATGTGGATTTTACCGATTTCTAACATTAAAAGTTTCTCTCTCTCTCTCTCTCTCTCTCTCTCTCTCTCTCTCTCTCTCTCTCCCCATCTCTCTCTCTCTTAAATTATCTTGTATTTAACTCTGGATAAGGGTTTTTTCCTTCAGTAAAATGTAATCTCCCAACTCTTTGACCCAGCAATACCACTCCTTAGTCTATCTCAAAGAGATGATAGAAAAGGACCAATTTGTACAAAAATATTTATAGCAGCTCTTTCTGTGGTGGCAAAGAATTGGAAATTTAGGCGATGGTCATCAATTAAGGAATGGCTGAACAAGTTTTGGTATATAATTGTGATGGAATACTGTTGTGCTAAAAGACGTGATGAGCAGGATCGGTTTCAGAAGAACGTGTGAAGGCTTACAAAAGTGATACAAAGTGAAGTTAGCAGGACCAGAACATTGTATGCAGTAACAGCAATGTTGTAAGGATGATCAACTGTGAAAGACTTAGCTACTCTGATCAAGATGGTGAATCAAGGCAATTCCAAAGGACCCATGATGAAAAATGCTACCCACCTTCAGAGAGAGAACTGATGAACTCTGAGTACAGACTGGAGCAGACTTTAAAAAAAAACACTTTATTTTTCTCTGTGTGTGTGTGTGTGTGTGTGTGTGTGTGTGTGTGTGTGTGTGTGATTTCTTTTATGGGCAGCTAGGTGGCACAGTGGATAGACTGTCAGACCTGGAGTTAGGAAAACTCAGCTTTGTGAGTTCAAATCTGGCCTCAGACACTTACTTGTTATGTGACCCTGGGCAAATCACTTCACCCTGTTTGCCTCAGTTTTTTCATCTGTAAAATGAGTTGGAGAAAGAAATGGCAAACCACTCCAGGATATTTGCCAAGAAAACTCCAAATGGGGTCATAAACAGTCAAACATGCCTGGATAACAACAATTAAAGTTTTTTTTTACAATATGACTAATATAGAAATATATTTTGCATGACTTCACATGTATATTCAGTATCATATTGCTTGCCTTCTCAAGAGTTGGAGGAGGGACAGGAGAGAAGGAAAGAATTTGGGATTCAAAAATGAGTATTTTAAATATAAAATTTTAATATAATTGGGAAACATTTAATATAAATAAAATATAATTTTAAAACGTAATCTCTCTAATAGCAAAGATTATTAATCTAGAGTTGGAACAGATATCAGAAGATACCTAGTTGAGATGCCTCATTTTACAGATAAGGAAAATGATTCTTAGTGAGGTTAATGGTCATAAAGACAATGTGTCAGAAATGAGATTTGAACTCAGATCCTTTGAGTGGAGAGCCAGCACTCTTTCGACTGTTATACTTGCTTTTGGTTGGTTGTTCTGCCTATGTATCTCTCAAGCCTTGCACATCGAGATAAAGAACCTCAAATGGAAATTCTAGACAATGATATCACATTAATTGAGCATCATCAGGGAATGAGTTATTTCATTGCAAGTGGTATCTTTCTGATGACAGAAATAACCATCTTGCAACCTGCCCCTGCATCTGCATCTCACATGGTTGTCTTTTTTCAATGGAATACATTTTTCTCTGCCTTCTTAAGCAATATCTTCATCAATATTACAAAAACCTGCTTGTTATGAGTATATCTTTCTACCGTCCCAGATGACAACCCCTCTATAAATAAAGCAATGGTCACAGAGGGGTGCTATGACTAGAGAAGAAAAAAACAATCATCAACTGTTGGCCCAAACTCTCATGATGAAATTCTCTAAACTTGGCTAAGCTGGTCCTTTAACAAAAGACAGAGTCTGTCACTACTTGAAACTTTTCCAGCTTGGTAGGACCAGCTAAAACTTGTACTGTCTGTGAGAGGATCATAGATGGGAACCTGGTGACAACCTCAGAAACTATCAACTCTGTCATTTTATTCCTGAGGAAACTGAGACCCAAGAAGATGAGATTATTCACCCAAGGACCCCACAATAAATATGTAGGGCAGAATTTGAACCCAGGTCATCTGACTCCAGAGTCTTTCTATCAGACAAAGCTGTTTCTCTGTTTCCCAGCCTTTTAGCACCCAGTTACCTTCACACCAAGCTACGGCATCACAGGAAATGTATAGAGGAGAAAACAGTATAAAGAACCAAATTTAGCTATTTCTCAATAACTAAGAGTCATCAGAACTGCAATTAGCAATTTCAGCACCCTTTGGAAACCAGTACTGAACGGTCCTAAAATCGCTGCACCACGATGAGTGACAGAGACAGAGATCTCGGGACAAAGGTCACATTGGGGAGTGAGGAAGCCAGTGAGAAGCTATCAAGAGGACGACTTTGGGGGAAAAGAAGGGCAGCAAGGAGCTCAACTAGTATAAATTTCTGTAGCCACTTAATTTTGCAACCCTGTGGCAAAAGGCATGTGCTCTATCCTAGTTAGGGCTTTGATTCACTGTTCTTCCATCTTCACGGTGCCAAATATACCTAAATTTAACAGTACCCTTTATAGTCCTCAAGATGCTTTCTAAACTCTGCCTGGTAACTAGTATGTGCTTAACAAATGCTTGTTAATTGATTAAAATACGAAACCTGAAGATTTTAGCAATTCACTTCAAAGTCAAGTATATTAGCTTCCACAAAAGAGCATTCCCATGTCTACTCAGAAGCCTTTTTTTTTGTTATGTGCTGTTTCCTCAACTGTTCTAGACTGCTGAGGAACCTCTGGACAACTGAAAAATTTCTGAAGGTTTCAAAAAAGTCAAGTATCCATGATTTTGATCAGTGTGGCTCATCCCTTGACCAAACCAGTTTACTTACATCTATTAGTACACAGTGATTGGAAGCTTCTGGGCTGAAAAAAAATCTTAAGGTGCCACATTTCTGGTATGGAGTCCTTCAATACTTAGGAAGTCACTTCACATTCTTCTGCCCCAGTTTCTTTCTTTATAAAATGAGGGGTTTTGATATGATGTATCAGAGTTTTAGATCTATAATTCTGTTACTTGATCACTTGGTGTGACTTTGAGAAAGTAATTTTAACTTCTGGCCTCAGTTTGCTCCTTTGTAAAAGTGAGGGGAGTGGGCTTAATCACTGCTAAGATACTTTCTGGCTCTAGATATCTGACACTGTAAGTAAGGATGATTATCAGACAACAAAGTCTATTACCTGACCTATACTCAATGTCTTTCTTGCTTCCTTAGCATAGCCCTTTGAGAATGTGGGGATACCTCCATTCCATAATTAGATACCAGCAAGAGACCTAAGTAGAATGTTCTACACAATATTCTCAATTGAATTTTAAGTACATTTTTTTCATTATGAACATTTGCTAGGTAGAAATTGTTGAGGATTTTGCCATAACTCCCACTCCCCTCCGTATTAGGGAGTTCCTTGTCCAAGGTTATATGGGACATGGTTGGCAAAACCAATGGAGGAATTCAGCACACACTGCTTTGCTCATACTAGTTCTCCATCCATTGGGTAAGAGAGATGACACTATCTGTTCCCTATTTTTGTCCTTTACAATTGGAGACTAAGCTAATGCCTCATCCCCCCATATATGAATGTGACAGAAAAGACTCATTTATAACCCATACTCCATTCTACACTTCTGCTTCAGATGTTCATTCTATCCTCTAAGTAGACCTGACCTTTGGTACCTACAAGCACAGTCTCTGCGTGTGCCTGCGCTTCTTAAATTAAGCCATGGTCAAACCATGAGTATTTGACGTCGCTGTGGTTTCTTGGCTTAAGTAGCACCGTTTGGAACTGAGGTGTAGAATGCTTTTGAAGCAGTTGGCTTCACCAGTGACTGTATGGACATGGGGTTTCTAAGCTATTGCAACTCACTTTCACACAAACTGCCTAACCCAACTCAGTTAAGATCAAGCTCAGATAGCCAAAGGATCATTAGGAATATAGGATATGGGAGAGAAAGGTACTGGAGAAATCGCTTAGCCTAACACTCATTGTACAGATATGGAAATTGAGGCTCAGAGTAGTTAAGTGACTTGCTCAGTATCGTACAAGTTGTAACCGATAGAGCTAGGATTTCTACTGGAGAATTTCAATTTTAAATTTAGTGCTTTGTCTACTACGCCACATTGTATTCTTTAAAAAATTAGTTTTATTTTAATTTATGAATAAAACGAGCTTTTCTACAACATAGTGTAATAACATAAAAAGATGATTGTACATGAAACTGCAAATCTGCTACAAATAACTTATAGAGGCATATGGCTTGACTTTCTCCAACTAGCTGATGTTGCATGAGGTATGTGTACTATAAATGAATCTTGGATTTAGTGACAGAGGACTCAGGTTCAAATTTTGTTTCTTCTAGTTGCTATTTCTGTGATATTAGGCAAGTGGTTTCCCCTCTCTGGGCCTCTATCTTCTCATTTCTCTCTTCTCATAATGGGTTGAACTTGACAATTACTGAGGACTCTTCTATCTTTAAATCTGAGTCTAGGAACTTTACCAAGGATTAGGTATGAACCAAGAAACTTTTAATAGTGCTGCTTATATTATTCCCTATGCAATCCCCACCCTCCACCCCTGTCCCAGTCATTCCCCTTCTGTCAGCATATACAAGTGCTACCCCATCTTTCAAAGTCTAGTTCTGGTTCAAGTGGTTCCATCCTCTTTCTTAAAGTCTTCTCTGATCACTTCAGGACATAAAACATTCCTGTCTCCTTGATTCTCAGATCTCATAGAGTGTATTTTTATAAAGCATTTATGTAGCACTGTAAGGTTTGCCAACCCCTTTACAACCCCTTGATTTATCCATGAAAAAAAAAAACTACTGGGAGGTAGGTGCTACAATCATCCCCATTAGACTACATTTGAATTCAATTCTTCCTGACTCCAAGCCCAACACTCTATCCACTATACCATCAGAATGCTATAGTTCAAAGGGCTTTGTTATGTTATCCAGGAAAATAAATAATCTTGACAAGGTCCCCAGATAGCCAGCCTTGGCTTGAATATCCTCAGGGACTGGAAAATTCACGATTAACATTGGATCATATACCATTCTCTAGTTGTCTGATGCTTATCAGTCATGTCCCTTGAAACTAGATGGTAAGCCCTTTGTGGGCAGTACCCAGGCATTATACATCTCTATCTCCACAGTGCCTAAGCATTGGCTCAGCACACACTAGATTAGTATGGGATCCTTTTTGTCTGGTAGTATGTGAGCTCCTTGAGGGAAGGAATTGTTTTCTTCTTGCATTTATCATCTTCACACTTAATGCAGTAGCCTGTACACAGTAGGTGCTTAAGTGATCATTAAAATGAAAACAAAAATCCACCAACCACCTTGACTCATTCCCCAAGCCAAGATTCCCAACAGCTATTGATTTATGAGAGCCCAAAAAAGCAATGATGGAACCCCCACATGTCAATCTACCACAAAGCATAATATAACTTTTGAAAAGGAAAAATAAAAAAATTCATGAGGACGTTTTGTTTATTTCAAATTAGTGACATTTATCAAAACACATTATATGAGATGGAGCTTCTGAGAAAGGGAACAAAACATACGGTTGGTTTTACTACCACCAATCAATCCCCATTACAACAGAGATTTGAATCCGCTCAACTCTCTGGCTGCAATTAGCCAGAACAAAACAGCAGGTGTGGAAATGTGAAAGCACGGTGCACACGTAGGCATTGCTGACGACGATGCTGCCAGGAGCACAAGACCAAACCTCTCTGAACATAAGGAAGGCAGGCATGGTGGGGCAGATTTTAGGAAGCATCAGCATATAGCCTGCAGAGACAGCATTGGGCAAAGAGCTTTCCCCATCATCACACCCATGCCCAGGATTCACCACGACAGAGTCAGGAAAGGAATAACATACAATAAAACAGCACCGAGAAACATCAGAGCTCTGATCAATTTAGCACCCAATCATCATTTCAGAGGGTGGAGAGTGAAGCAATTCTTCTGTCTCTTGATAGAAAGGTGGCTTACTATGGGTGCTTAATGAGGCTTATATTGTCAGGCATGACCAAATGGGGTGATTTGTTTTCCTCAACTGTACTTTGCTATTACAAGGGAAGGTCTATATCAGAAAGGGGCAGGGAGAGTCCCTGGGAAAGCAACACCAATGTGTAATAAAAAGAGTATCAATAAGACTTTTTTTCTTAAAAAAAGAGAAATTAGATGACTTTGCATTTCTTCTTCCTAGTGTGATAGCTTCAAGAAAGAAGTCCTTATGTTTGCATGACTACACATGTATAAACTACATCAAAATACTTACCTTCTCAATGAGGGGAAGAGGAGAGAGGGAAGGAGAGAATTTAGAACTCAAATTTTTTAAAAAATGAATGTTTTTACATGTAATTGGAAAAAAAATTAAATGAGGGATAAAAATGGAAATATGTACCAAAAAAAGAAAGGGTTCCATTTGGTGAAGGGTAAGGATGGAGCTGTGGAAGGATTACTACTATTTGTAGTAATACACTGATTTTTTTAAGAGAGCATTAACTAAACATTGCAAAATGGAGCCAAATATACAAAGGCCAGTCATAAAATGGGCAAGAAGCTGGAAATATTTTTCTTTTGAATGTGGGTATGTTTCTCTTGGGGTGTAGGGTGTGTTCAGGAAAGACTAATACCTCTGGTGTTCGGGGCTGCTTTCCACCTTTCCCGTCCACCTGTTCCACCTAACTCTCACCTGTGGCTCCAAGAAGTTGTAGCATGCACAGTGGCCTCATCCTGGTAAACCGTTTTGTCAGATGGGCTAACCCAGGTCGAGGGTAACCAAGGGGTCTCAAACCCATTAGTGAGTTGGGGGGGTGTCTACCCCAAGCATGCAAAGACTTCCCCTGGGGGAATGGGTGGATGAAAACAATTTGTTCCAATGGCCATGAAGGTAGCTGAGGCAGGCACCGTGTAGCACTCAGAGCTTGGTTAGACATTGAAGATGCCAAGGTCAGCCACTGCATCTTGAGCCATCGCCAGTCATCTTGATTCTGTCCCGACACTGGACTGTGATGACCCTGGAGGAAAGAGTGAGGCCGACGACTTCATGCAACTCTGCCTCACTTAAATCCAATTTACACATGAATCAAAGAACATCACTCATACCATGTTTCTCTTAAAGAAAACCATCTAATAAAAAGTTGCACTTTTAAAATAATTCATTTGGGGAGTAACTGTTTTATACAGGAACTCCTTGAAATTGTGGGCGTTCCAGATACCTCTAAAATAAGTCACTTACAAATCTATTTCATAGAAATTTTCAATCAGTGAAAGATCATTTAATAACTGTCTACTATGTGCCAAACACTGTGCTAGGCACTGGGGGTGAGGACACTTGAGGCTCATTGATTCGGTCTTCTCATCCAGAGTCACAGAGTTAATGAGAAATGGGACCAGAGGCAGCAAGGTGACGCAGTGGATAGAGCACCGACCCTGAAGTCAGGAGGACCTGAGTTCAAATCCGGCCTCAGACCTAACACTTGACCCTTACTAGCTATATGACCCTGGGCAAGTCACTTAACCCCAATTGCCTAAAAAAAAAAAAGAAAGAAAAAGAAATAGGACCAACCCTTGAACCCAGGTGTTGTGACTCTGAGTCCATTGCATATGTCATTATAACATGCTGCTTTTAGCAAAACTTTATCTTTCCATCTCCAAAAAAAGGCAATAGGCACCCTCTTACTTACCATCCATAGAGAATGAGGAATAAGCCTTAAGCAACCATGAATGACATTTTAAAGTGCTTTCACTGGCGACATTCAATAAACTAGGAATTCCCAAGCAATGGGACAGGAATTAGTTATTCATCTCAAAATTTTACACAAGTGTCCAATATGGCATCATGCCTTCCTCTACTCAGAAGCAGCCACGTCCACCTAGACGGCTCAAAAGTGCCGACAGTATTTTCATTCACCAAAGCCAGCCGGCACAGTGAGTACATTAAACGGTTAGTTCATCTACACTTTGCTTGCTTCATTTTCTCTCAGTATTTACGATGCTACCATGACTCCGTCAATGTCAAGCCCTGTGGGGTTGACCCTGTCTGCATTTGACCCCACTGATTACTGACTCCCATGGCAGGATTGCCTCTCTTGTTCTGCCATTCTGACCTCACCCCTCTGGCTAACTGTTAACAGCAGACTAACAGTTTAAGCCACAGGCAGAGTCGTGATGCTGGAGCAGAGATCTACATCGAGGCAAAGGGGCATAGGTGCGCTTGGAATGTGGGTCGTGAGTTCCATCACACTATGGAGGAAAGCATTCTCTCATACTCTAAGTATGCTCACAAAAGGACAGTGTCGTGGCCCTCACAACCATTATGGGTATGCATAAAATACATGGAGCTAGGAAGAACAGTGCCCACCACCAGTATGAGCAGACTAGTGTGGAGGTTATTAACTCTGTGTGTGTGTGTGTGTGTGTGTGTGTGTGTGTGTGTGTGTGTGTGTGGTGATGATGATGATGATGTGGCAATGATGGAAATGATGGTGGTGGTGTTGATGATGATGATGGCCCTTTTTGGTGGTTAGGCTAGTGAATCCCTACAGACTCCTATTCAGAATGATTTTTTAAATGAATAAATTTATAGGATTACAAAGAAAATCAATTATATTGAAACATAGCTGGCAAAACATTTAAAAATCAAAACTCATAGACCCCAGGTTAAGAACAGTGGGACTAGTAACAATCTGGAAGCCTGATTACATGTTTGCCAGCTTATGGAGAAAATTTCATACCCAGGAAGGCTTCAGGATATGAGAAAAGCATGGTTACATTATTTGTGATTCCCAAGGGCCTTCCTGAATGGACATTTCTCTGGGTCTCTCCATTTATGTCATCTTAGGAAGGAAGCCAGGGGAGCCTTGAGCAGTATCTGTATTTGTCCTCCCTCTGGGTATTTTGAGTGCTTTTGCTATACTTGACCACTCTCCATGGGCTGAGGGGTCAATCTTCCAGTACAGGGGCATCGGTGGTGATAAGGCCTTTCAGTGTCAGTCTAGGCTGCATGTCTGATACAACAGCTCTCTAAGATTACACCCCATCAACCCTGGGGCGTATTTAAGAGCCTCAGACATAACACTTTGGCTACTGCTCTATCCTCTCTGCAAACCTGGCACTCAGCCTCTCCTCCCCAGGGCCACATTCAATGGCTGCTGCCTGACATTAACACTGGCATTTCTTTCACCTCCATCCTTTGGCAAGACAGCAGCAGATTAACAATTATATCTGCCTCCCCCGCCCCCCTGTCCCCCCCATCCCAACCTTACCATTATCTCAAGACTTTGGGGAAATGAAAACTATTTAGTTCTCCTTACAATAAAATGTTGGATTATTCTGAAATGTAACTTCAAAACCAATGTCAGAAATCATAGTATAGTGGAAAGAACACTGGTTCTGAAGTCATTAGACCTCAGTTCAAACCCCATCTTCAATGTTTACAACTGGAGTGACCCTTGGGATTCTCACATTAGTAGCATCATCCAGCCAGGCCAACAATGTCTTCATTCCTTTGCTGGGAGTACACAACCCTTTCTAGCCTTTCTTCACCATCTGGGTACCTTCATTTCTCCCTCTCTCTGTTTTTGGTTTCTTTTTCTGTATTGTTTTCTCTCATTAGAATGGACACTCCTCAAGGGCAGAGAACATCTTTACTCTTGCATTTCCAGTGCTTAGTATAGGGACTGGCACAAAGTAAGTACTTAAAAATAAGTTATTATTACTAACTTATTGGCTTAATCTTTGAGGAAGACTTTCCTGATCTAAAAAAATGAGAAGCTGGACTCTGGGGGTCCTCTCCAGGTCTAGTTCTGTGATTCTAGGATCATGCAGATGTTTGTTGTTATTCAGTCATTTCAGTCGTGTCTGACTCTTCATGACCCCATTTGGCATTTTCTTGGCAAACATACGGGAGTGATTTGCCATTTCCTTCTCCAGATCATTTTACAGATGAGGAAACTGAGGCAAATAGGATAAAGTGACTTGCTCAGGGTCACATAGCTAGTCACATAGACCAGATTTGAACTCATAAAGCCAAGTCTTCCTGACTCCAGGTCTGGCACTCTATCCTAGATGCCCCAACATGCTCTGGAGATAAACACACAGGCTCTAGGAAGACCTAATAGGGGAGGAATAAAGGGATGGGGGAGAGGAAAGGGTGAGGAATTCCTTTAAGATTCTGATTTAGAGTTTCTTTTGTTCATCATTCTCTACGTTGCTTTCCAGGAGTCTATCATGCTTGGCAGCAATTTTGGTGGGGAAAGCTAAATGGACTGTTGGTGAATTCTCCTTGAAGCAATAGAAACTACAGAGAACAACTAAGAAAATCTTGTTTCCCTCACATAGACCATAATCAGATACAAACTGATGACTGGCAGAAAAATCCAGCTGCCATCTGGCTACTTAGGGCCCCCTCCTGGGCATGGACAACATTGTCATTTATGATAATGGGAATGACAATCAACATTTGTCCATAGGGAGGGGGCATGTTCCCAGTAGAAAGGTGAATGTGAAGAAGCCAGAAGTGCCCAGTTAACACAAGCTAACACAAGGTCCCTCCGACCAAAGAGGAAAGAGGTCTGGATGAGGATTAGTGTTCAGACTGGTGTTGGAATGGAATCTAGGTACCTTGATCACAGACTCACTATCACTGGGGCACAAGGAGATGGAGGAAAAGCACGTTGGCAAGGTTATGGACATGGGCTGGAGAAGAATGCGTTGAAGGATCTGTGGATGCGATAGACCGCTTGCCCATCAGTGCAAAGAATTCTTGGGCTCACAGCCAACAAGGCTTTCAACTCATTTAGGAAAGTGAAAGGGACTTGCTTCTGCTGTCCATGCAGCCTGAAACCCAAGCAACTTTTGTCTTCAATGAAAGCTTGCTTCTTTAGACCTGGGGTCTCTGGACAAAGTCAGTTGGGGATAAATACATTCTGTAGGAAAGTGCTTAACACATATCATTAAAATGTACGAAACTGGAAAAATCTAGTGATAGGAAAAAATTTATCCATATTTGGAAAGGAAATAGACATATAGGAAGATATCTTCACCTGGGGTACATGGACCTCACAAGAGATCCATAGTTAGATTTCAGAGTAAGTGTAAAGGTGTGAATATGGAAAGGATACGTGTGTGTTGTTGTTTAGTCATTTCAGTCATGTCTGACTCTTCCTTACCCCATCTGGCACTTTCTTGGCAAAGATACTAGAGTGATTTGCCATATCCTTCTCCAACTCATTTTACAGATGAGAAAACTGAGGCAAACAACGTTAAGTGACTTGCCCAGTATCACATAGCTAGTAAGTGTCAGGGATCAGATTTGAACTCAGGAAGATAAATCTTTCTGACTTCAGGTCTAGCACTGTACCTACTGTGCCACTTAGCTGTTCCACATGTGTCTATATGTCTGTGTATGTATTTACACACAAACATATTTTTATATGTATATACTTTTATTTTACTAGCCTCTAAATGAAATTTAGCATTTCCATCAATTATGATTTATTAAAAAGAATCATTTGGGGAAGGAATTCATGGGTTTCACTACACTGTCAAAGGGGTTCAGTCATGGCAAAAAAGGAAAAAAAAGATTAAAAAGATCTCTGCTGGAGATGTCAGGGCAGCTGAATCAGATAACAGGAAGATTGTTCTTCTAGGTCTGAAGCAACATTTTATCAAATATGCTATTGTGCCTAAAAACATTATTCATAATCATCATAATCTCGGTCATCTTGCCCACTACTGGAGTTGTCCTGAAGGTGCTGTCAGTGAGAATTCCAACACTTTCAATGACAAAAACAATCATTTTTTTCTACCTCTGAAATAATGTGAAATAAAGGCAAAAGAAAAATATGATAATAAACTGTCCCAGGACCATACCTCTCTGAATTCCACTGGAATATGAAAAAAAGAAAAGAAAAGAAAGAAACCAGAAGAATGCAACAGAACAATAATAATAATATGCCTAGTAGAACACAGACTTCCTAAGAGCAATGGCAATGCCATTTTCCCTCTTACATGTTGAGAGGGAGTAAAGAATAGTGAACAGAGTGTTGTATCTTGGAATCAGGGGAATGTGGCTTCAAAGCCCACCTCTGACACTTACTAGAGCTGTGTGCTCATCAGACTCGGTTTTTTCATCTTTAAAAATGGGGAGACAGTCTCTCAGTGGACAGACTTGGTGTTCTTTTCTCAGTACTCATTCTTTTTTGCCTTTCTCCTGCATTTGAGAAGGCTGCCTACCTTCTCCTCTCAGCTTCTCTCTCTTCCTTGGGTTTTGCAGGACACTGCTCTCTGTTGAGTCTCTTGCTTGCTGTCTGGCCACTCTGCAGGCTTTTTTGCTGGTTCAGCTTCCATATAATTCCCTATACTTGTGGGTGTTCCCAAATCTTCTATCCTCAGCCCCCCACCCACCCTCCTTCCCTCCATCATCATTTCTTTTTCTTCTTCTTCCCCTCTTCTTCTTCATCTCTTCCTCTTCTTCTTCTTCTTCATCTCTTCTTCTTCTTCTTCTTCTTCTCTCTCTCTGTCTCTCTCTGTCTCTCTCTCTCTCTCTCTCTCCCCCCCCCCCCCCCCCCCCCCCCCCCCTCCCCCCCCCCCCCCGTTTGTCTCCTTATGAGCTCTCATGTGATTATTGATGATTTCTAGTCAAATGACTCTCAGGTCATTATATCCAGCCCAGAAGCTTTGATCTGCACCAAAAGTTGTTTACTGATCATTCCAAATTAGATGTCTTGCAGACATTGCAAACTCAAAATACATGAAACAGAACCCATTCTATTTCTCCCCAAACCCATCCCTCTTCCAAACTTCCTCATGTCTGTTGAAGGCACCAGCATCCTTGCACACTACCAGGTTGCTAGCCCCACTGTTATTCTCAGCTCCTCACTTTCTCTCACCCCCCCCCCATCCATTCCCTTCCTAAAGCTTTCCCCTTCTCCCTCCACAGCATCTTCCAAACCCAACAACTCCCCTCTAGTCACACAACCACCACCCTAGTTCATGTCCTCATCACCTCTCACCAAGATCAGTGCCAGGGCCTCCTAATTAATCTCTCAGCCTTGAATCTTTTCCAGTTCCTGTTCTTTTCCCATACTGTTACCAAAGTGATTTCTATTTAACATAGATCTGATCATGTTTCTCCCTTACTTAATAAAATCCAATGGCTCTTCATTGCCTTTGGGATCAAACATAGACTCCTCTGGTTTTTAATCCCAACCTGGCTCCAACATATCTTTATAGACTCACTATGTGTTATTCTATTTTCCTCACTCTACAATGCCACCAAACTGGCCTTCTCTGTGTTCCTCACACACATATTTAATTTCCTATCTCCCCACCTTTGTACTGGCTGTCCCCCATGTCTGGATTGCATTACTTCACTTTCATCTGTAAAATGAAATCTTGAGAGGCATATACATAAATAGATAGATATAGATATACATGGATATATACAGATGCACATACATACTTATGTGGACATACATGTGTAAACATGTATATGCACAAATATATATATATAATATGTATGCATGTATGTTATATCTTTGTCTTTGTATTCCTAAGGTATAGAACTATGCCTGACACATAGCAGATGTTTAATAAATGGTTTCTGATTGACTAACTCCCTCAATATCCACCTTAAATGGTGGTTCTGAGACCCCTTACATGCAGCCTAAACATCACTAATTTTCTTGAACAGATCCTTATACAGCATAGGAAGACAGCAGACACTTGCAAAAAATAATAATAATAAACACATGGCATGTTGCTATTTACCTATCTTTTCATTTCATCATATTTGAGAAAGAATTGTTGATTTCTTCATATGGGACACACAGATTGCAATCCACGTATGATTTAGGAGACAGCTACTAGTGAAGTAACCAGAACCCAGAATAGTTAACCAGCATGCGCAGGGTCACACAACTAGCAATGTCTGTGTAGGTTTTGAACCCAGATCTTCAAGTTCTGACTCAGGATTCTAACTAGTTTGCCTCTTTCCTGACACAACCTCTACATCAAACCCAGCATCCCAGCCTTTAGGCACATGAAACTTCTGAGGACTCTACTCCCTACAGATATATCGTGTGAAGTGAATAAATATTGGGATGGATTGTCCTCCACACAGATGCCTTCTTGAGGAAAGCAAACATCCTGGTCCTTAGTGTTGCTCCTTCAATCCCAAAGGATATTGCTCATCTTATTTCTGTTCCAGCTAACCTGGCCAAAAGGACTTGAGTTTAACCTCTCATACTGTCTACCCCCCAATGCACTTTGTATGGTTGTATATAACTATTTTTTTGCTTTCCTTTCTCCTAACTACTCTCAACCCAATAAAAGATACAAAAGTGTCAATGAGACATGTAGATGTTTCTATAGCCATTTCTTCTTTGTGGATCCAGAGATAGCTGCCAAAGTTGGACAGGTTTCTAACATGAAATCAAGGCTATTTTGACAAAGATAAAAAGGCCCATTCTCTTTATCACCATCATCATCAAAAATGCATGGGTTTGGTTCCTAATTGCGTGATTCAACAGAGGGCCTAGGACTCAGATTCATCTTCACAAGCTACAGGGAAACAGGCATATAGAGTAGAGAGTGAAACTACTTAATAAACAATGTAAGAATCTACATTTTGTGCAGTAAGAAGACTCTGGGCTGAGAGGAACCTAACAAATCCTTCATTTTACAGATAAAGAAACTGAAAAAAATACAGAAAACGAGGGCCAGAATTGGAAAGAGACAACTCCACCCAAGGACACAATAGTCAGTGATGGCGGTCATGAAAAGAACTTGGGTTTTCTGGCTTCCAACACTGCATTCTTTCCCAAGTGCCTCAGCCTCTGAATGCCTTTAGGAAAGACATCTTTATGAGAGTCCAACCTCTGATAAAGGTAAGAGAACAATTGTCCCCAATTAGAATTGTCCCAAAGCACAAGGAAGGTTCAAAGAGAGAGAGAAGACTCTGGCAGTCTTGTCCAAGGTGCTAACAAGAGGTTGCAGGCATTTGGCCCCTCATACAGTAATGCTCACTGGCTTGGTTTTCTGTAAACCTTAAAGAGCTAAAGAAGGGTGAATTATTATTTTTGTGCTGGGAAAAGTAAAAGGCTGATTCTCTTTCCTCCAGCCTGTTCCCAGCAATCCTTTACAATCTTGGGGAGGTGGGGGTGAAAAGCATCTTTTTACATTCATTATTTCTTCTCTGTTACTCTGGAAATAAGAATGTATGCAGCTCCATGACAGTGCATCTTTCCTTGTTTGCATTTGAATAGAGACAGCATGGTGCAGAGGAAAGAATTCTGGGATCAGGAAGAAGACACAGGGGTTTGAATCTACTCTCGATACTTATTGGCTATGTTACCTTGGGCAACTCATTTGACATCTGAGCAACAGTTTCCCTTATTTTAAAAATGAGGATGATAGATAATGCTTATACTACTGACCACAAAGATGGTTATGCAGGAAACACATTGTGAACCTTAACCCAGTGTAGAAATGGGAGATTCTGCTCCAATTCTTCAGGTGCAGAGATGATTGTATCTCAGAGTCCACCTAGTCTAATCTATACCTGACAAAAAATGAATGCTTTCAATATCCCCGCCAAGTGATCATACATCCTTCTCTCAAACAAAGGGTAAGCCATTAGCTCTTGAGATAGCTTATTCCACTGAGAGAGGGGGGCGGTGTTATCTAATTGAGAAATTTGACATCAGTGTGGCATAATGAAGAGAAAGTTAAACTCAGAATCAGGAAGAAGTGAGTTTGAATCTCTCTTCCAATACCTATTGTGTGATCTGAAAAAGTCACTAAATCACTTTAAGCCTCAGCTTTTTCATGTAAAATTAGAAGAAAAATAGTACCTACTTCATAAGGATCTTGGGAAAATCAAATGACATATATGCAAAGTGCTGGGCAAACCTCACTGGGTTAGTCAATACGCAATTGTTAAACATGTCCACTGGGCCCTGAGCCTTGCTCTTAGCTCTGCCCACAGGGCCAACCAGACCAGTTCCAAGCCCTCTTTCACAGGACTAGCCTTCAAGTATTTGAAGTCAGCTAGAACTACTCCCATCACTAAATCTTCTTTAGTCTTAACAGCTCCAGCTCTTTTCTCTGATCTCAATTTAGCTTGATTTCTGGGCTTGCTTGTTTTGTCTCTCTAGTATGACCAGGGACACAGAGGTGTTTTTTTTTTTCATCTCAACACTCTTTCTGAATAAATAAAAATTTCTCTGGCAACTGCTGCCAAAGGGATATTTCTATAACACCAATCTAACCATGTTGCTCCTCTGCTCAAAATGTATCAGTAGCTTGCTATTGTCTTCAGGACAATATACAAACCCCTCTGTTTGCTATGTGAAGCCCTTCAAATCTGTGTCTGCCCTACCTTTCTAGACTGATCAGACATCATTCCTCACCACACACTTTACCTTCCATGGAAACAGATCCACCTTCCATCTTCCAACCAACATGCCTTTCCTCCATGGAATGTTCCCCTCACCTTGAATTCCTGGAATCCCTAACTCTCTTCAAGGCTCATCTAAAACACCTCATCTTTCAGTAGGTCTTTCCTGATCCCTCCCCACACCCCAGCCATTGTTCATGACTTCTTCTGAAATACCTTCATATTTATTTTGCATTTACTTGTTACTGTACATGTCTCACCCAAAACAATATAAGGTTACTGATGATGGTAACAGATTCTTTTTTTCTTTATGTCTCCAAAACTAGCACAATGTTTAAATGTTTGATGAATTTAATTGAATCCATCTGCAGGAGATTCTGAGCATCGCCTCTCTATTCCCCATGTCCACTCTAACTCTCTCATCTCCTGAATAATGTCTTTTATTAGACCCATCCAGTATAATACAACCAGTGAATGTGAGGACACTATACCTACTTGGAGGCCATGAAACAATATGGATTCCAGGATTATCTAACAGCACCATTAGGTGAGGGAGAGAAGGTGGTAATAGAGTAGGTAGTAATAAGTAATAGCAGGGAAGGAAGACCAGAAGGATTGATGGTTCCAGATCACAAAGAACCATGGAACCTTGGAAAGATCTGTTAGTTCAGACTTCTAAATTTACAGATGGGAAAATCAGAGCCTCAGAAAATGAAGTGATCAATTTAAATAAGACCAAAGTTCATATAGTTTAAGAAGAAGCAGAGCAAAGTGCTTTAGGACAATTTGAGGAGGGCAAAAACATTTACCTGAGGGACCAGGAAAGAGTTTTCTCTGAGCTGAGCCTTGAATAAAGAGGATTTCCCCATGGGGAGCTAAGGATAGCATATGTTCTATTCATGGGAGTAGCCTAGGTGAATTCAGAGTCAGGCAAAGTACAAGGTGAGTTGGGGATGGGCTGCTAGTCCACTTGGGCTAGGCCATGGGACATGTGAAAGGGGGTAATAAGATAACACTTGAAAAAAAGGCTGGAGACAGGCTGTGGGGGTCTCTGTACACCAGGCTAAATAGGTGGCATTTTATCCTAGTGAATCTATAATATCCTTTACCAAAAGTTTTATAATGAGCAAAAAATGTCAATATGCTTTTCTTGTCCGTCCAACATCATAATACTGGGATAGGAGTAGAGGCATTGGTCTTCACTAGCAGAACCCCAGCCAGGGTCCCGGAATTCATTCTCCCTGTTAGCTGGAGTCCATCTTTGCTCACTTTCAAAGAAACTCACCTTATGGTTTATTCACCTGATCATTCAGAGCTAACCACTGAAGGTCTTAAAGCCAAAAAGGACAACAGTAAAGGGAGAGATATTTCATTGTTATTTTAATAAGTGACTATATCCATCTCGTAGTAAATATCTTCCCCCATCCTGTAAAGTTTAACTTTTTTTGTTTTTTAACATGCTTCAGTGACAAAGCTAGTGCTTTAAGGATGATATAGTTCAAAATTCCCATAAAGAACACTCTACACAGACACACACACACACACACACACACACACACACACAGACACACACACACACACACACACACACTTGAGGACAAAGCCATTTCAAAGAATAACTGAGCTTAAGGCAATGACTTCTGTTTTCCTATACCCAGATAGAGAATTCACACAATACCAAGAACTCTCTCTCTCTCTCTCCTTGCAAAACTGGAGATGGATGAATTTAACTTTATGGTTGGTGCTTATGTGTAAATTATTCTTACATGTTTATACAGTTTTTATGATGGTATAATATTTTAGTGTTGGAAAAGTGTGCGCCTGTGACGTGTGGCATCTTAAAGTGGATTTTCATTTACTACTCGGCACTTGACAGGTTCTAATGGCAAGGAAGCCTGTCCAAACTTGCCATGATTTTCAGCCCCTGGACAGATCCATACGTTGTCCCAGCAGGGATTAATGGTGATGCAGCTCACAGAGACTGCAGCAGCTTAGCATGTCTATACCACTTACAGTTTCTAGTTGGGACACATTTTTACAGTTGTCTTAATTAATGCATTGGCTCATATATAAGGTGTGTGAAAGGAACCCAAAATTCAACATTATCCCATAATCTAATAGAAATTGGAGGTCCCTGCCCACTCCCCATATTGTACTGGATTTGGAGTCACAGGACCTGGGTTCAAATCCCAACTCTGCCACTGAGGACCTATGTCACCTTAGGCAAGTCACTAGCCATCTCTGAGCCTCATGTTTTTCTTCTTTAAGATCAGTGGATCAGATTGGATGGCTTCTGAGATCAATTGCAGATCTAAATCCATAAAGCTATAAACTTCTGGGTTCAAAGCTCTGTTTTGCAACCTATAAATACTTGCTAGCTTGACTTAACCTCTTTTGGCTTATGTTTCTCCCTCCATAAAATGAGGGTGTTGGGCTATTTGTCCATTTCTGGCCCTTCCAGGTCTAAATGTCTTCTCTGTGATCTGCTACATACTCAGCACTATCATATGATAGGAGAACAATCATGATGGAAGTGGGCCAAAAGAGATACTTTGTGCCCTGAAGATAATAGCATGCCCTCATCACAAGCTAAATGTTTATTTCTTCACGAGATAACGGAAATTTGGAGACGGTCATCTATTGGCAAGGTACATAAAGAAGAGTAAGTGTTAAAAATGCACCTGCATCCCTTTATTCTCATTACTACTATCCTGCTTAAAGGATCATGGGATTTAGAGCTAGACACATTAGAAAACCCATTATTTTAAAGGTGAGGAAAATAGGCCACAGAGAGGTGAAGACACTCACCCCAGGTCTCAGAAGCAATAAATAGCAAAGCTGGGATTCAAATCTAGTCTGATTACTGATATGGCACTTGTTACATTACACTACACTTCTCTACCGTCCTTTTTCACTGTATCTTGCCTACTAAGGAATCCTCCTTGCTGGTTTCTATCCCTCCAACCCATCCTGTTTCACGATGTCAATTACTTTACTCAGTGGTTCCCCCACTGCCAATAGTATAGTGATAATAAAATAATAATAATAGAAATTCATGTCTATCATACCATTAAGATCACAAAATACTTTCATTGCAACAGTCTTCTGAGGCAATAGCAAAAGTATGCACTTACAGATGAGAAGGCTTCTGAGGCTCAGAAGGACCATGATACTTCCTTGGTCACACAACTTAAAAACATAAGAGCTAAGAATCTTCAATATGGCTATTTCTCCTTAAAATAGATCCCAATCTCTCATACTTGATCATATGGGTTTCATGAGTGGCTAAAAAGGAAAAATCATCACATGATCACAAAAGGTCAGAGCTGGAAGAGACTTCTGAAGCCTTGTGGTTCAACCTATATCTGAACAAGAATTCCCTCTATAATATACTCAGAATCAGGTTGTCAGTCCTTTGCCTGAAGATCCCCACTAAAAAGGAGCCCATTATCTTCTAAGGGAGCCTGTTCCTCTTTGGGTCACAATAAATGTGTTAGGTTGATTTTTTTTGTCTTAACTCAAGGCTAAATGTGACTCTTTGAAGCTTCCATCACAACCATTCCTCAATCTTGGGGTAAGCACAAAGACTCTAGCTTTTTTTTGGGAGGGGGTAAGGCAATCAGGGTTAAGGGACTTGCCCAGGGTCACACACCTAGTAAATATCAAGTGTCTGAGGCTGGATTTGAGTTCAGGTCCTCCTGACTCCAAGGTCAGAGCTCTACCCACTGCACCACCTAGCTGTCCCTATCCTCTTTTTTTAAAGTTAACCCTTCAGGTACTTGGAGATAGCTATCACATCCCCCCTTAACTTCTAATGTCATAAGTTGAACACGCCCAAGTCCTTTGACTACACCTCATATGACATATCTTGGAGACTCTTCACTTCAGATGGTTGTCCTTTCAATAGACTCCATCTTTTCAATGGTCTTCCTAAAACATAGTTCCCAGGATCTGATGGACAATCTCACAGTAGTGAATCTATCTAAATGGAATTAAACTAATCAAAACAAATTAGGAAGCATCTCCGTCCCTTTTCCAAGACTCTGAAACTTGGTTAGGACATGCCAATCAATCCACAATCATGTATTAAGTGCCTACTGTGTGCCAGAAACCATGCTAGGCCAAATGATGAAAGTGAAACAGTTCCTTGCCATATAATAGTTTAAACAAACCTGTCTTCAAGGACTGGTACACCTGACCTGGATTTTGGAGACTGAAGGTTGCCTGTAAGCTATTCTATGGCATTAGAGTAGGACTTTGGTGAGGGCTACACACAGTAGGTCCTTGATAAATGTTTGTTGAAAAAATGCACTTCAATCAGAATGAATCTGGATTATATGATTCCTAAGGTACCTTTTTGTTCTACCATTTTGTTACAAGGTCCTTCCTGATTTTGACAGTCTAAGCTCTTTTTTTCTTAATTAATTTATTTTGAATTATCAACAATCACTTCTATAAGCTTTTGAGTTTTAAATTTTTCTCCCCCTCCTTCCCCACCTCTCTTCCTAAGACAGCACGCAATCTGATATAGGATATATATATATATACATATATATTCCTATTAAACACATTTTCACATTAGTGATGTTGTAGGTAAGAATTAGAACCAATAGGAGGATCCACCAGAAAGAAGAAACAAAACACAACAGAAGAAAAAAAATAGCAAATAGCATGCTTCAATCTTCATTCAAACTCCATAGTTCTTTCTTCTTTGTGGATAGCATTTTCCATCAGGAGGCCTTTGGAGATGTTCTAGATCCTTGTATTGCTGAGAAGGGTTAAGTCTATCAATATTAGTCATTGCACAATGTGGCTGTTACCATGTACAACATTCTCCTGGTTCTGCTCACTTCACTCAGCATCAGACAGTCTAAGTTCTAAGGCTCCTATCCATTCTAATGTACCATGTTGTAAAGTTCCTCCTTCTTGGCTGTGACATTCCATGTTTTAAGGATCCTCCACTTTTGGATACTTGCTGTTCTAAGATTCCTTCCAGCTCTGACATTCCACTAAGGGCTCTTCAGCTATGATCATTTTCTCCTCTAATATTCCTTTTAGCTCCGATAGTCCAAGTCCTTTGAGCCCTCCTTTCTTTGATATTCTATGTTCTAAGGGCCCTCTCAGTTCTGACATTCCATGTTCTAAGGACCCTTCTAGTTCTGACATTTTCTGTATTATGCTATCTCACAGCTCTGATAATCTGTGTTTTAAGGGCTCTCCCAGGTCTGACATTCTATGTTCTAAGGCCTTTCCTAGCTCTCACATTCTCTGTGCTATGCTCCCTCCCAGCTCTGATAATCTACGGTCTAAGGGCTCTCCTAGCTCTGACATTTCATGTTCTAAGAGTCGTCCTCCCAGCTCCATCATTCTATGATTATGTTACATGTGACTAGACAGAGTAGGTCCTACCTGAACTGAAGAGAGACCTTATTTGTTCAAGATCAAAGCAATTTGGAAAAGTCATTCTAGCACCGAGGTGAGGGCAGTAAGTAGATAAGGTATCGGCCTAGGCAATAGTTTAAGAATCTGGTTCATGTAATAGCCTGGATCAAACTAAAATGAGTAATGAGATCATCCTTAGAGTGAGGTCCACTTGGACATATGGTATTTACACAGACTGTTACACTCTGCAGTAAAGTCATGCTTACACTCTCAATAGCAGAGTAGTCACAGGTTGGCCCAGAGAAGTTACTATGGAGGAGAAGCAATATAGAAGAAGAGGCCAAGGTTTTCTGCACAAACTGAAAGGGAAGAGCAAAGGCTGTGGGCTCAATGGCCCTTGGCAAAGAATCTCCCTCACCCCAGGACCCATTCACCTTTTGAGAAAGAAGTAAGAAGATCTAGGGAATGCCTCAGGAGAAGTTTTTGTCCCTGGAAAGACTGGGAGCCTTTCCCAAGGCCACCCATCCAGAAGCTGTCTCTTGGAACAAGGTCAAAGCTCCAACAGGTGCTCAGCCTCCACCTGTTCTCCAGGGCTCACGTCAATTCAGTTCAATTCAACCAACGTGGAGGGGAGGCCTATGAGGAGCCTGGCACAATCACAAAGCATTTCTGAGAAATGCACTTAAGTTTCAGAAAATAAAATGAAAACTGTTGGAATTTTGCCCATTAGCAACCTACAATTTTTAACTTAACCCAAAGAAAAAAAGGCACATGCTACAACAAACAACCTCCCTTTATTTTCTTAATATGAATAGTGAATTTGATTGTGTTTTTAGTTCCTAAATTTCAACTGCAGACATATCTATGGATGTGTGGGCATTATATATTTGGTTATGTGTGTATTTCTTTCTTGTAGGGTTGATGTATGTGCCTGGTGTATATTAAGTGTTTAATAAGCATTTTATCTCCCCATACAATACATACATATCAGGAAATTTGATAATCCTCACAGAGGACACATGATTTCTAAGCTTTGTACATTTAAATGGGATCTTGCCTCTTCCTGGAATGTTCTTCCTTCTCATGTCTGAGTCTTGGAATCTCCAGCTTCCTGTAGATCTTAGTTCAAGGCCTTTTCCCAGGCCTTTTCCCAGCTCTTCTAGCTTCTAGTGACTTCCTCTCAAAGTCAGCCTTCCATCAAATCTATATTTACTGTGCATGTACTGATTTATGTATATGCTATAGCCCCAATTAGAAAGTAAGCTCCTTCCTATATGTACAAAAATATTTATAGCAGCTCTTTTCTCTGGGCAAAGACTTGGAAATTGAGGGCATGCCCATCAATGGTTGACTGGCTGAACAAGCTGGGGTCAGTGATTGTGATGGAATACTATTGTGCTATGGAAAATGATGAGCAGGATGCTCTCAGAAAAACCTGGAAAGACTTGCATAGGTTGATGCAAAGTGAAATATACCATGCACAAAGTGATAGCAATATTGTAAAGATTATCAGCTGGGAATGACTTAGCTATTCTCAGCAATACAAAGGCCCAAGACAACTCTGAAGGACTTGTGATAAAAATGCTATCCATTTCCAAAGAAAGAGCTGATGGAGTCTGAATGCAGATAGAAACAGACTTTTTTTTTTTACTTTCAAAAAACAAAAATAAAAAAGTAAGCTCCTTGAGGGCATGGACTGGTTTTGGTTTTCTTTGTGCCCTAGTCCTTAGGACAGTGCTTCGCTTTGTTTTACTTTAACAGAATACAAGATAACTTTTCCTCTTATGCTTTGCTTTTGTTTTGTCTGATATGTCTGTCTACTGACTGATTGCTTCTGCCTCTAACATATACTTTGTATGACCTTGGGTAAGTCACCTAACCTCTTTCCCCAGGCAACTCTATAAGATTATGTGTCAGAATAGCCAGGCTGAGGGGTAGCTAGGTGGCACAGTGGATAGAGCACCAGCCCTGGATTCAGGAGGACCTGAGTTCAAATCCAGCCTGAGACACATAACACTTATTAGCTGTGTGACCTTGGGCAAGTCACTTAACTCCACTGCCTAGCCAAAAAAAAAAAAAAAACCAAAAAAACCAGAATAGCCAGGCTGCATTGGGAGAGGGAGTGTTTTCACTGGAAATTCCCTACATAAATGAAATCATAGATTTGGTTACAGAAAAGGAAAAGAAAAATGGATATTAGTGAAAAATAGGTAGTATAGTCTAACGGGTGAAATGCTAGATGTGGAATCAGGTGGCCTGGATTTGAATTCCATCTCAGACACTTAGTATCTGTGTGACCCTGGGCAAGTCACTCAACCTTTCTGGGCCTCAGTTTTCTCATCTATAAAAGGTAGAGTTGGATTTGCTGACTGTTAAGGTCCTTTCCAGGTCTAAAGCTATTTCTTAATTAAATGCACAATGAAAAAAGAGGCACTAAAACATGGGGAGAATTAAAGCACAATCAATGACCAAACCATGTGGGTTGAATTCTTAGGGTACCTTCTCAGGATTAGTCAGTTAATCAACCAGCAAACTTTAGACAACAGTGTCTTTTTTTTTTCAGTCCTCATCTCTCCCAAGAAGAAAGCTGGCTGGAACACATTTGGGAAATTACCTGGTACTTTGCACAATCTCAAGCAGCTCCTTGCCACCTCAACTTTTTAACACCAGTATCCTTCTGGTGGTGAAGCATTTCCATGAGTGATGGAACATTGGCTGGAGAGTCAAACTTAGGATGATGCAAAGAACCATGGAGAAATACCTGATGGGTGTAGCCCATCCCCAACAGAGGTTTGAATGTGACAAGTGGCGAAAAGATTCCCATTCATGAAAATGATGCCCAAGATGAAAGGAAGCAAGATCACGGAATCATCAACCATGAAAGATGGGAGGGACTTCAAACTCAGGTTGGACAAGATAATTGCAGAATCTTTGGTACAATATCTCCAACAAGTACTCAAAGAGTGTCCTCTTGAAGACCTCCCAAGGCAGTATATGCAACTTGGGGCAGCAAGAGTTGTTTGGAAGTTGGGAAATCATAATCTAGCTTTCTTTAACTCACACCCAGAGCTCCTAATCTTACCCTCTGGGGCCAAGCAGAAAGACATTTTCCCATGGCAGTTTTTCAAGTTCTTTAACACAATTATTATCATAGTGTTTAAATACATATGTATATATTTAAAGTTTATGTGTACACACATATGTATTATTTGTTGCTCAGTTGTTTCAGTTGTGTTTGACTCTCTGTGACCCTTTTGGGATTTTCTTGGCAAAGATACTAGAGAGGTTTGCCATTTCCTTCTCCAGCTCTTTTTAAATATAAGGAAACTGAGGGAAACAGGGTTAAATGACTTGCTCAGGGTCACCCAGCTAGTCACTGTCTGAGGCCAGATTTGACCTCAGGAAGATGAGTTTCCACGACTACAGACCCAGTAATCTATGCATTGTGGTGCCACCTAGCTACCCATATATTTATTATCCATGTATACATATACCACATTTATATAGCTCTTTAAGATCTGCAAAGCACATCATCATAACAACCTTGTGAGGTAGGAGTTATTACTGCTTTCATTTTAAAGATGAGTAAACTAAGGCTGAAAGCAATGACTGTTCAAGGTCCCACAGCTAGCAAGCACCAAGAGTAGAAAATATACCTGTAATTTTATTGGTACTGAAAGTTCCTAGATGAGGAAACTCCCTCTACCAATGCATATTGGCATCTTCTCTATAACTTAGTAAGTTTCCTAAGGCGTTGAGAGGTTAGATGACTTGACCTGGATCACAAAGACAGTATTTATTAAGAGCAAGACTTGAAGCCATGTCTTCCTGACTCTGAGACCAGATCTTTGTCAACTCTGCCTTGCTGTCTCTTAGCAGGTATCGCTCACTTCTCCACCCCTACCTTAGCACAGTGCTTTATCTATCACATGTAATGAATATCTCTTTTTTACTTAATTCAGTACATGGGATGAGAGGCAGAATTAGATAGTGCAGAGAGAACTGGAAATGAAGACAGGAAGATGTGGGCTCAGAACTAACCTCTGACACCTGCATTTTCTGTGACCCCAGGGAAGTCTACTCAGCCTTCTGAGTCGCCATCACCTGGGGCCATAAGATATTCATAGGTTATGATGTGGATTGCTGGAAGGAATCCCTGATAAGACTGGAAACAAGGAAGTATGATGCTCAGAAATGAAAGAATCCCCCCCCCACAAATTTATTCCTATTCTAAGCCTCATGTAGATTAATTTCATCAAGATTCCTTAAACTTCAAAGCATACACATATTACCTTTTGTAACTAAGGGCAAGGGCATTTTTTTTGCCTTTCTTTGTATCCTTAGTACTTAGCATGGTGCCTGCAGCGCACATAGTAGGCACTTAAAAATAACTTGTTGATTGATGACTGTAAAGTGACATCCAAATTCACTTAGTGATTAGAAACTTCAGCAGTGGGATAGATCTTCATTTTTTTAATAAAAAAGAAATTAAAAATAGATTTGCAGTAGCCTTTTTAATGAAACTAGTAGCTCTGCTAGCTCATAGAAGGGCAATGACATATTACTTGGGATTTTCTATATTGATCTGAGGAAAGAGCTGCTGCAATCCAATGCCAAGAGAGCCAGTGAAAGGGAGTGAAGGCAGCTCTTAACTCCAGCATCAGCCTGCGAATCCCACACTGCCCAAAAACTTCAAATTTTACCATTTCCACTCTCTCCCCTGTGAGAGATCTGTGTGGGAAATTAAACACTCCCATTTACAATAACAGACCCGGAAGAGTGGAAGCTGGTTCAATTCCATGTGTGTTCATGACCCAGAAAGACAGGGCACCTCTTGAGGGTTGCTCCAGAGTTCCTTGGTTTTATTGAAGGTAAACAAACAAGAGCAGTGGGTGAAACAGGCGTTGAAAATGATTAAGTGTTCAATATAGTGGCTTTCCAGCTCATGTCAAGTCCCAAGGAGACCGGGCGAGTCCCCCAATTCAATGTCCTCTTCCTGCTGCAGGAGCTCCTGGCCTGTCACAGCAAACTGAGCAAGAGAACCACTCAAGAGAGATGAGATGACAGCTGGGCCGATGTGGTGCATCATGAATAGCACTGGATCTGAAGTCAGGGGTCCTGGGTTCAAGTCAGAGGTCCTGCCACTTATTACCTGGCAGACAAATCACTTTAACTCTCTGGGTCTCCGTTTCCTCATCTGGAAACGAAGGGAGTGCCCTAGTTGACTTGTAAAATACCTTACAGCTCCTAATCTATGAACTTCTGATCTTGGAAGTCAACTCATGTCCTGAGATGCTCACAGGGAAGGATGTGTTTGATTCCTTCCTTAAAGGTGAAGGTACCTAAGTTAGAAGTCAAATTTGGATGAAGAGATTGATTGATGAATGAATGAATAAATGAAGTAAATGGATGAATGAACAAGCACTGATCAAAGTGCTTACTTTGTGTTATACTCCATACCTAGGGTTGGGAGCGCATATGCTGAAAGCAGTCCCTGCTCACAAGGAGCGTACATTCTTTTAGAGGAAGGAAAGAAGTCTTTATTAGTACCTACTGTGTTCCAGGTGAATTGGATTAAGTGATGTCATTGGTCCTCTTGGAGAACAAAGGAACAAATAATGATATTCCAGGTATTATGCTAAACGCTTTACAAAGATTACTTCACTTGGTCCTCAGAGAAGATGCTTCTAAAGAAAGGGTTCTTAAACTGGTATCCATGAATTTGTTCTCTGGCATTTGCATACCTATTGGAATATTATCGCTTCCCTCTATAGCTCTATTTATTTCTATTTTTTATTTAACACCGTGATTCTGAGAAGGGGTCCGCAGATTTCACCAGGAGTTGAAATCACTTCAAAGAGGTCCCAGACACACACAAAAAGAGGTTAAGAACTCTGGTCATAGAGGAAGACAACACATCAGAGGGGAGTGCTGACCAGGGAGAGGTGCTTCTACCAAGGACGGCACAGAGATAGTGAATGAAGCCCCAGCATAATTAAGGGAGTGCCTAATGGTGGAGAACTGGAATTTTAACTATCCCAAGGATATCATGCAAACATTGGTCACGTGAGTATACCTGCTTCAGCAGAGAATAGCACTAGTCAGAAGATCTGGGTTGAAGGCCCCACCCTGACGCTCACCCACTTGGGTCCTGAATTTCTTTTTTTTTTAATTATTTTTTCTGAATTTCTTGATATGATAAAGAGGTAGACTAAATTCCTAAACCTTTCTGACTTCACCATTTCTGCCTAAGATTCTACCACTCACCCTACTCTTCTTTATTCAAAGGCTTAGGACTATTGTGACACTTCCTTCTCCCCTGTCTCCCCTAGCCGAGTCATCAAGTCTTGGCCATCCAAAGGCTCCTATGTGTGTTGCCTCTCTCCTCTCCTCCTTAGGCCCATTGCTTTCAACCCAGTGCAAAGCCTTCATTTTCCATTGACTTGACTATGTTTATAGTTTCCAAACAGGTCTTCCCACCTCTAGTCTGTCCACCTCCAATTCATCCTTCCTACCAATACCAGACCAATTTTTCTTATGACATATCTGACCAGTTCACTTATCTGCTCAAAAATCTTCAATGGATTCCAATCTTTTAGGCTCCTTTCTCTGGTATTGAAGTTCACCCACATAATCTTTTCAGTTTGATCAAAGAAGATAACAGGCTTATAGTGCCAGAGCAAGAGGAGATCTCAGAAGTCATTGATACCAACCCCTTCATTTTCCACATGAAGAAATGCAGCCCAAGGAGGTCTAGGGACCTGCCAATGGTCACAGTGGTGCAAGCATCAGATGCAGAATTTGAAACTGCATCTTCTAATTCCAAATCAAGCATCCTTTTCATATTGTTGTGTGCATAGTTGTTTCCCCAATAGAATATAAGCTCCTTTAGGCCAAGGACTATTTCATTTTTATCTTCCTATTAGCACCTAAGACAGTGTCAGGCTCATGGGAGGAACTTTAATGCTTGCTGAATGAGCAAAGCAGTCTTCTCCCCTTACTACCACCCCCTTCTAGTGCAGTTATTCCCCCTTACATAGGATATGATTTACCCAGTTTGGACTCCTGTCTGTCCTCTGAACACACCTGTGCTGAGCTTGTAGTGATCTGCACTGGCAGAGGATGTTCAAACCCAGCTTCAGACACTTACTACTATATGACCCTGGGCAAGTCACTTAACCCTGTTTGCTTCAGTTTCCTCATCTGTAAAATGAGGTGGGGAAAACTGCAAACCACACCAGTATCTTTGCCAGGAAAACCACAAATGGGGTCATGGAGAATCAGACACAACTGGAATAACTGAATAATATCCTGGGTGATTTGCACAGTGCTTGGCACAGAGCATGAACTTAATAAATACCTATCAATTGAAATGACCTTCCAGGTGTAAATCCTATGATACTGGAATCAGTGATAGAAAGAGTGAGACTGGCAGGAAGCTTTTTTTTTCAAAAAGAAGGGGCAAAGTTCATTGATTCCATCACAAAAGCAAACTCAGCACAGGGTCCATCTTTGCTGATTTGTCTCTACTGTTATGAGTGTCCTGGTGGCACTAACCCAGAAGGATGTTTCTTTAAAAAAATGAAATAAGCCCATACAACACTCTTTATCTGCTGCATAAGAATGACGAGGTTGCTACGGCAACTTTAATTTCTAAAGTTAGGGTTATGCAAGACAGAGGGACAAACTCAGTTCTTGGCTCCAGGCAAAGAAAACATCAAAACTGTAACTCAATCCCCCTCCCCCTGCCAATATCTGAGTGACTCAGTCATTTGCCAACCATTGCACATGCAACACTGAATCCCGCTTCATGTCCTTTGGGATGCATCTCTTGTCACAATGATACAGCAAAGAAATAGTGCTGAGGAAAGATGATTAAGGGACCCAAGACGTGTCATGTCACCTCTCTCAGAGCCTCAGTGTCCTGATCCATGAAAGGAGAGGGCTGACTTACATTACATTGAAGGTCTCTTCCAGCTCTGACACTGTCTCCTTAAGCTCCGTACGGTTCTAACCTAGTAACCTCTATATTTAATGAAACCTGCTAGCCCGACCTCTTCCACAGAGATTCCTCACTCCACTAAGCCTTTCTCAAACCATTTCAAACTCATCCTCTTCCTCAATAATCCAGTGGCTCCCTATCGCCTCTAGGACAAGGCAGGAACTCCTTTGTTTAGCTTTTAAAGCCCTACATAACCTGAGCCCAAACCATCTTTCCGATGTCCTTGGACATTACTCTGTCCTCCAGCCAAACTTGCCTTCTCTCCGTCCTTCCCATCCGTCTCCCACCTCACAGTCTTCACACTGTTTGCTCCCCATACCTGGAAGGTGCCACCTCTTCTCTTCCCCCTCACTGAATCTATCTCTTCCTTCAACACAGAATTCCCACAACCCTTCTACATGAAGCCTTTCCTGATTCTCCCTATGGCGCTCCCCCTCAAACTACCTTGTACTTGAATGTTTTGCATTTATTTGATTTATTCTTTTAATATTTATTTTGTATGTATCTACATAGGTACATACAAAATAAAACCTATCTTCTTTTATCTCCCCTATCAGAATGTCAGCTGTTTGTGAGTTAATGTTGTTTTATTCATTATGTTTGTATACTCAATGCTAGAATAGTTCCTGGAATGCAGTACACAATTAATAAATACTTTCTAGGGGCAGCTAGGTGGCGCCGTGCATAGAGTACCCGCCCCGGATTCAGGAGGAGCTGAGTTCAAATCTGGCCTCAGACACGTAACACTTACTAGCTGTGTGACCCTGGGAGAGTTACTTAACCCCATTGCCTAACCAAAAATAAATACATATATACATACATACATACATACATACATACATACATAAAAATAAATACTTTCTAACTGATTGATAAAACTCCCATAGGCAGCTAAGTAATATAATGAATAAGGAAAGTGACTTGGAGTCAGGAAGACCTGAGTTCAAATCCTGCCATAGACACTAGCTCTGTGGCCCTGGGCAAGTCACTTGGCTCCTCTCAGCCTCAGTTTCCCCAACTGTAAAAGGGGAATAATAATAGCACCCCTACCCTGAAGGATGTAGTGAAGATTGAGATTACTTTTATAAAGTGTTTTACAATATTAAAGTGTGATATAAATGCTAGCTAATATTAGAACTACCTATTCATGTGACTCTATTTGGGTACTTAATCCTATATAAACTTACTGCACATAATATTGAACCAATTTGGCTCATAAAAGAAAGAACATTAGACTTAGAAAATACTTATGGTCAAATCCACACAACAATGTATTCTCTTTAAGATGACAGAAAGTCATCAACTCACAAACAGCTGACATTCTGATAGAGCAGATGAAAGGAGTATTTTCTTCTCTATGGACCGAGTGAAAAACCTACATTGGCTGAGGAAGTTTCCTTCTATAAGAGTTCTCTACACCAGTGAAATTTCAAGATTGTCATGCCTATTTTACAAATGTATGTTATCAGAGAATCATATATGGAGTTGGAAAGGACCCTAGAAGTCACCTAGGCTAACCCCTACTGACAATATGGTTCTCCTCAGCATCGACCCCTAATAAACCAGCCAACAGCCTCTACTTAAATACCCATTTAATAAGGGAGGATTTCTATTTTGGACTATTCTAATTATTATAAGGCATTTTCCTCCCTTACACTGAAATTAAATCTTCCTTCCTATTAACTCCCCCACATTGTTCCTACTTCTGTCCTCTGCAACCAAACTAAATAAGTTTGATCCCATTTTATGTGATAGTCCTTCAAATACCTAAAGAAAGCTATCATTTTCTCTTATTTTCTCTTCTAAAATCTAAATAAACAACACTGACTCCTTCAATCAATTCTCATAAAGCAAGTTTCTAATCTTTTCATCATTCTGATTGCCCTCTATCTGTGGGGAAGTGTAAACCTATAAAAAGTTTCCCAATGGTACATTCAAAAATGACATCAAAATAGGAATCCCCCCCCATTTGGAAACAAAATGACAGTTTACTTAGAAAACCTCGGAGAATCAGCAAAGAAACTAATTTAGCAGATTAATAGGTTTAGTTAGGTAGTAAACTAAAAAATAAAACTACACAAACTCTCAGTATTTGGATACAGAGCTAATAAAAGCTAGGAGGAAATTATGAGAGAAATTCCATTACACATAACTACAAAATAAACAAAATATTTGGGAACTAAACTACCAAGACACATATAGGACTCATATAAAAACAACAACTTTTACCAAAACAAAGGAAGCTATATCATTGGAGAGATATTCCTTGTATATACTTGGTCCATGCTAGTATGATAACACTGATGAGAGTTCCTAAATTCATTTTAAATGTTAGTACTCTACCAAACTACCAGAAGAATAGTTCATAGAACTAGACAAGATAAGAGCAAAAATCATTTAGAAGAACAAAAGATTTAAAAAAAAATAAAAATTTAAAAAAGAACAAAAGATTTAGAATCTCAAGAAAAAAATAATGGGGGGGGTTAAGAATGAAGATATTTCAAACAATATTATGAAGCAGTAATCATTAAAACTTTTGTTTACTTATTTTAAAAATTAAAGCAAATCAGTCAAGCTTGATAAGTAAAAACAAAAAATCCCATTTAAAGCAATAACACTGTACTTTAAAACCCAGAACATAGATTACTGAGCAAAGGATTATATTTGAGAAGAACTCCCAGGAAAACTAGAAAGCAATTTGAGAGAAATTAAGTTTAAAGCATCACCTTATACCATATGCCCCAAAAGTTCTGAATGGATAAAACATCTTAGTACTTAGCATAAAAAATTATATCACCAAAGGGGAAAAAATAGGGTGAATAGTGGTATAATCATAAATACGGTTAAGGAAAGAAATATTAAACAAATAAGGGACAGTGGTGATCATGAGAGGCAAAATACACCAGTACAATTATATGAAATTAAAATGCTTTTTATGAACAAAATTAACATGACTAGAATAAGAAAACAAACTATCAGTTTGGAAAAATAGAGTCAAGTATCTCTGATAAAGGTCTGATATCCAAGATATATGCAAACTGGACATAAACATATAAGATGAAGAACCCCAGTAGATTAAGTAATGTGAGCAGATAGTTTTCAAAAAAAGAAATGCAAACTATTAAGACTACTAAAAATATGCTCAAAATAACTGAGAAAAGAAAATTGAAATGAAACTGAGGTTTCATGCAACTCATAAAATTGGAGGAAATTTCTCTCTCTCTCTCTCTCTCTCACACACACACACACACACACACACACACACATACACACATACACTCAGCCTTGCTCAATGTTATAACAGATCTGGTAAGGAAGATACACTAGCATATAGTTTGTGTACCTGAGAATCAAAACAAATGTTAGCAATTATTCATGAAAAGTGATTAAAATGTCCATACCTTTTAACCTTACATTCCCACAACTGGGTATATTGCCCGAGGAAGTCAGACAGAAAGAAAGCTCCAATATATGCCAAAATATTCAGAGAAGGATGACTTCTGTGGTAACAAAAACTGAAAGCGTAGTGGTTGCCTCCTGACTGGGGGAATGGTTAAATTATGACATACAAATATAACATAGTGCTATAGTAAGAAATGATGAATGAGGAGTTCAGAGACATGTGGGCATGTATGAATAGGTGCATAAAGGAACACAAATTCTGAGATAATGTAACAACTCATTTGTCCCAATGGAAAAAAAAGTGAAAGAACTCTGGAGTCAAAGGACCTAAGCTCAAATCCTACCCCTGGCATTTGTCATCTATATGACATCGGAGATGTTACTTAACTCCCTGGGCCCCTGTTTCCTTACTTGTAAAATGACGGTGTTGGAGTAGATGGTCAATGGGGCCACTTCCAGTTCTAGATCTACCTCTGCTTGTTAGGGAAGAAGGGGATGATGAGGAAGGAAAAAATGGTGTCATCTACATACCAACAGGTCCATTTTTTTAATTGCATCAGTTGATTTTGCTTTGTTGTTTTTATTTGCTACAAGGGAGGGCTCAAAGAGTAAAGACAACCTGGGGTAGAACCAAGAGCCCCAACCCTTAGAAGGACCGTGACTTTTAGTCTTAGTGATTAGACCATTGTCCTTATTTTACAGACAAGGAAACTGAGACCAGAGAGGGAAATCAATTTTCCCAAAGCCATTCAAGAGGTAAGTTGTGGAAATAAGATGTTAACTCATGTGACTTCAAGCCCAATGGTTTTTCATGGACAGGAGCTGTCCTTCCGGTCAAGACACCTCTGTCCAAGTCCTAACTAGACCCTAAGTTTTAACCTAAGATTTAAAAATGATTTCCCCTAGGTATAGGGCACATCACTGAGTCTTAGTTTATCCATCTTTAAAGTGGGGGAAAACAGTATTAGCGCTATCTGCCCCCCACAAGGTTGTTATTTGGAAAGAAGAACTTTGTAAGTTGTAACTTGCTATAGGACTAATAATATTATTGCTGTGGAATGACGTGATCAGGAGAGAACCTAATTAATGGGATGGGTCTCCTAATCATCTTGGTAAGAAAAAAGGACCTAGACCAGGGGTCCTTACACTGGGGACCATGAATTGTTTCAACTGGAATGACTACATTTAAATATAATTAGATTCCTTTGTAATCCCATGTAGTTTATTTTAGATATTACATTATTCTAAGAAGGGGTCCACAGGCTCCCCTAGACTATCAAAAGGGTCCATGACACACAAAAAAACTTAAGAACCCCTGGCCTAGACCTTTATCTGGTGATTATTTCCTGGCATCACTGTCCTCAGACATCCCTTCAGGACTCTGAGATGGAGGCTGGGGGATGAGGGGGAAAGGAAGGAATGAACATAAAGGTCAATCTATTTATGGGTAGTAGACTAACAGTGCTCAAGAGACCAAAAGCCCCACAGCACCATCTATCTGAAATTCAATGAACAATGCAATGAACATTGATTAAGCATCTACTATGTGCCATATATATATAATGATTTACACATATTATATGTAATGTATGTATATGTACGTATGTATATATATGGTTTTTTATTTGTATCTCCAGAGCTTAACAAAAGACCTAATTCATAGTGAGAAAATAATAAACACTAGTTCAATAAATGAATAAATGATACTCATTGTTCTAGGAATAGGAGATATAAATAAAAACATGAAATAGTTCCTGTCCTCAAAAAGTTTGTATTCTACTGAGGAGAAATGACATAATGACAGATACACAAATCAATCTATGTAGACAGATAGATAGATAATTAGATAGATAGATAGAGAGACTGATGGATAGATAGACTGTTGGATAGATGAACAGCTAGAAAAATAAATAGATGGAGGGATAGATGGATAGATGGATGGATGGATAAAGCCATAGATATATGTATACATATATGTGACTATGTAAAGTGTGTGTTACATATATACATGTGCATATATATCACAATGGATGCTTTTGATGAACTGAATATAACATATATACAAAATAATTCAGAGAGGAGGTTTTAAAGGGGGAAAACTTGGGCAGACTCCAAAGATACGAATCCTCCTTGAGGTCCTTTCAGATGGTAGGCAAGAAAATAAAGTCACCACTGAGAGAAGAGATTAACCAGTTCCATAAGCAGAGACTGTCCTGAGCTGACACAGACCTCTTTAGATTTATCATTAAAAAAAGAGTAACAAAATACACAGTTGACCAGGGAAAGCAGCAGCCTTAATGATATGTCTTTTCTAAAAAAAAGTATATCTTTGTGTGTATCTTTGGAGATTCATGGCTTTTTAAAAATATATATAAAATTGATTGTAGACTAAAGGTGACAATCAATGACTTCAGCCCTGGCCTGCTAAAGGATTTGTCCTCAGAACATCTGTTCCTGGGCTCTGGTTGAAGAAGATTCTTTTTATAGCTTTCAAGAGCTGATCTTTCACCCCTTGCCTCACTGGCTTCCCGTCACCCCACTCAATCACACCAGGTAGTTTTAAAAACACACAATAAATCCCTTGGCTCCCTCTAATTAAGGCCTCTTACACACTTGAAGGGTAACCATCAAGAAAAGAGGACATTTTATAAGCTGCAGCCAAAGAAAATCAAAATAGGATGGAAAAGATTTTCTAATCACCTTGGCTAATCACAAAGAAAATACAGATGATACTTTTTTTAAGTGTCCTTTAAGAAAATATTCTTTTCTTAAAAATGGGTTATGGTAAGGATCTGATTAAGAAAAGAACTATAAGGAAACATAATGAAAGAACATAGGAGTAGGAGACAGAATGCCTGGGTTCATATCCCAGCTTAACCTCTTATTTGCTAGGTGACTGTAACCTCTGTGAGCCTGAGTTCCTTTGTCCATAAAATGGGGATGGTGAGAGAGGCACTTTCTGAGTTGTTTTAAGGACCAAGCTGGGAAGCAATATTGAGTAGAGAGGCTAGAACTCAAGGCTTCAAGACCTCAGTTCAAATCCCACTTCAGACCTTTACCCAATAATGCAGAACAAGTTCCTGAACCCCTGTCAGCCTCAGTTTCCTTGTCTGTAAAACGAGAGTGCCTAACGCAACATTTACCAAACACTGTTTTTTAATTGTTTGTTTTTTTTAAGGATCAAATCATAGCAGCTTTGCCCTTCCAAGAGCTATCCTTCCAAGGTGCAATCTGTGAATGCATTCCCTTCCTCACTTCCCCTCTTAGAATATCTGTCTTCCTTTAAAATCAAATGAGATATTTGTAAAGCATTTGGTCAGTGCCTAGCACAGAGAAGGTGCTTAATAAATGCTTTTCTCTTCCCCCACTTAAGCACTTCAGTTCTACCTCAAACCTTTCCTGAATTCTCAAGCTGCTAGGGCCTCCTTCCATACACCTGGTATTTATTTTATGTGCATGTGTTCACATGTATACAAATGCATATGAATTACTTTACATATATGTGTATTATACATATATGCATAACTATATACAGGTGTATATTTACGTGCACATGTATATATCCATATTGTGCTGCATATATGCAACACACATACATCTATATATTTCTATCATACATGTATAAGGGGGCAGCAAGGTGGTGCCAGAGTGTATAGGATGCTGGACCTGGAGTCAGGAAGTCTCATCTCCCTGAGTCCAATCCCAGTCTCAGACACTGACAAGCCGTAGGACCCTGGACAAGACACTTAACCCTGTTTGCCTCAATTTCCTTATCTGTAAAATGAGCTGGAGAAAGAAATGGCAAGCCACTCCAGTACCTCTGCCAAGAAAACTCTGAAGAGTTGCAGATGACTGAAACAACTGAACAACGAAACTATGTATGTAGGGATATGGAAATGGATGTGGATGTGGAACCTTGGGCAAAGTTGCTTAACTCAAGCCTCAGTTCCCTCATCTATAAAAAGAGGGGGTTGGACTCCACGGCCGCCAATGTCCTTTCTAGAACTGAGCCCAGAATTCTAAGAATTTTTGGTCCCTTCCAGCTTAGCTGTTTACTATGCATGACCTGGGACATTATTTTCCTTCACTAGTTGTCAGCTGTTTTCCGCTCTAGGGTTTTTGAACTATTATCCTTTAATTGCCTTTTCTACTCAAACCTCAGTTTCCCATTACGTAAAATGAAGCAGCCAGTCAAAGTCAAAGGTCCTTAACTTTTCTATGTGTGTTCTGGACCCCTCTGGCTGTCTGGTGAAGACTATGGACACTTTTTCAGAATTACGTTTTGTTTTTTGAATTCAGAAGACGGAAGTAAAGACTCAGTTTTAGTTAGCGGTGAATGAAAATAAAGATATATTGACCTTTTTTGTGTGTGTTTCCTGAAATCTACCCAGGTTAGGTACTCCTGGTTTATATAACAAATAAGATCCCTATTCACTATAAATTCTAAGATTCTAAGGCCAGGACACTTTCTTCTATGCCATCTCAAGCTAACCAGCAGCATTGGAACAGTGAACCCTCAATCTTGTACATAATTTAAATCCATCTTGACTGGCTTGTGGTCTGGCCAGGACACTGCTCCCTCCACATGATAGCATGTCAGAAAGCCATGCTGTCTTGGAGAAATGTGGTGCTGCAGAGACCCACTCACATCCCTGGCTGGATTCCCCTGTCTTTCAGGAAGCCATCTGAACTGGGGCCCAAACATGTTGGGCAGGACCAGGGAACGGTCAGTCCAGCAGGGGCCAGGGTGAGAGTCAGCTACTACAGCCACACAAGAGAGCCCTAGATAAAGTGTGAGGCTCTCTACACTGGTCCCTTAATGTCTATCCTGGAGTTCTCCAACTTCAACTAAAATGACTCGTAGCCTAGGTCGTCTAAGGAGGCAGCCAGGTGGCTTGTGGATAGAGCACTGAGTCTGGAGTCAGGAAGACCTGAGTTCAAATTCAGTCTCACATATTTACTAGCAGAGTGACCCTGGGCAAATCACTTCACCTCTATTTGCCTTAGTCCACTGGAGAAAGAAATGGCAAACCATCCAGAGTCTTTGCCAAGAAAACTCCACGGATAATGTGGTCCGTGGAATCACGAAGAGTCAGACACAACTGAATCAACTGAACAACAAGGTCTTCTAAGACCACGTCCCTTGCAGCTTCCATTGTCTTCCAGCAGACTGGGAAGCTTTATTTTCTAGATGGTGTACCGAGGAAGGAACCTCTTCCTCCTGGAGCAGAGAAAGGGTGTTGACAATGGAGTGCTAGTTCTGAGCCCAAAGTGGAGAGTGAAAGAAGTGGGGGGAGCGATGGAACAGCAGTCGGGGAAGATGGTTTACTTTCACTTTGCAATATTCAATATAATTTCACTTCTCATTCCCTTCCTCCTCTTCCCCATTTATCCCTTCCCGTTGAGAGAGAAAAAAGGTCAGTGAGCACAGAAGCAGACTTCGTATTCTCCCAAGAATGCTGAGTTAGAGAGCAAGCTGACAGCTTGCAAGAGATAACAGCGAACTCATTTTCTCTCCGTTAATTCAAGTGGCTAGGAACTGACACAAAGAGGGGTCAGAGGACTAACTTTCTTTATTAGAAGTAACATAGGAAATCTAGCCTATAAAACATGCGTGTCTTTTTTTTTCATTTTACTTTTAACCCAAGCATTAACAACACTAATCAGAATTAAAGGATCATAAGATCAGAAACTTAGAATTAGAAGGGACAACAGAAGCCGCGTCCAGCCCCATCATCTTACTGATGAGTGAACTGAGGCACAGAGAGGATAAGTGACTTGCCAGGGTCACACAGCTTGCATAATATCCAATGTGCAATTTAAACCCAGGTCTTCTTAAATCCAAGTTTATGACTTCGCAGCAGAAACTAGGCCATGCTTGCTGAAATGTGACATTCATGGGGCTGCCTCGTAACTTAGATTCACATAGCCATGACAGAGAAATATCATTTAAAAAGTATCTTTGTTGTTGTTTCTTTAATATGGGCTCAATATATGTGACGCAGCAGGGAGAAGGCAAGAGACAGCCAAAGTCGTTTATCTAAAGGTCTGATATGCAATCTAGACACCTGGGCTGCTGCTAAACGAGTGACCAGTGCAAGGGCAAATTCCCCTCGGGGATGCTCTGTCATGAGCATGCTTTGTTCTTCTTAGCAGAAATATGTGGTGGCGGACTACAGGAGCAAAATGAAGCATGCATTGTCAAACACAACCAACACGTTGCTTTGTTTATTCACCCACAGTTCTTTGTTACAATGAGTGGCTCTTTTGGAAGAGTAAAAGAGTCATTGAAAAGTGAAAGCAGTATTTAAAAGGGCAATGATTTCCACAAAGAGTTTTTCAAAATAAGGTGTGTCATTGTTTCCTCTTATGACACCATCAGCATCAAGATCTGTTTGGTTTCATAGTCACGGAATCAGGGAATCACAAAGATAGATGGCAGCTCAGATTTTCCCTAGCCCAACCCCTTGGAAATAACATGGTGCAGCAAAAAGAAGGTTTGATTTGAGGACTTGGATTGAAATCCCAGCTTTGCTTTTTAGGCCACCTGGTCCCCAAGTTTAAAATCAAAAGTTGTGGGGGGGGCAGCTAGATGGCATAGTGGATAGAGTACCAGCCCTGGATTCAGGAGGACCCGAGTTCAAATACAGCCTCAGACACATAAAAAAAACCACTTACTAGCTGTGTGACCCTGGGCAAGTCACTTAGCCCCATTGCCTAGCCAAAAATAAATAAATAAATAAAATCAAAAGTTAGACCAGATGACCTTTAATACCAGTACTCCTCTAAATTGCTCATCATATGACAGAAACAGGAATCCCTTCCACAGTATCCCCTTTGCAGTGGTTCAGCTAAAGGCTGAAGGGTGTGCTGGTAAATGTTTAACCACAAGCTCCCAGGGAAAAAAGAAACATATGTGCAAAATCCTTGTAAATTTCATCTGCTTTATTAACATTTTCCCATCCTTTTCTTAAATCTAGACAATCAACAAAACAATAAATCAAGGGGGGAGGAGCCAAGATGGCAGAATGAAAGCAGTGACTTGCTTGAGTTCTCCCCCAAACTCCTCCAAATACCTGTAAAAAATGGCTCTAAACAAATTCTAAAGCAGCAGAACCCACAAAAAGACAGAGTGAAACAAATTTCCAGCCCAAGACAGCTTGGATGGTTGATTGGAAAGGTATATTGTGCCAGGCAAGGAGAGAAGCACAGTTTGGCATGGGTACACAGGCCACAGAGAACCTGGAGCAGGCCTCAGAGGGCTGAATCACGGGCAGCTGGGGCGGTTTCCAGACTTCTCAACCCACAGAAGCCAAAGACAACTTGGAAGGTCAGTGGGAAAAGTCTGTGTCTGCGGTGAAAGAAAAGCTAGGTCTCAGTCACAAGTTCAGAGCGCGGGCCTCTGGGGCAGCGGCTGCCTCCTGAGCTTCCAGTCCACAGAAGGGTAATGGAGTGGCTGATCAGAGGGGGATTGCAGGGATCTCTCTGCCCATGCTGAGGCAGTAATCTCTTGCTTTGCACGTGCTTGAATCTGGGTCACAGTTCTGGGTGGCGGTCCTGGAAAGAGGAAGAGCACTGGTGTGGTGGAGCTTGTAGTGGCTGTGGAGAGAAAAACCTCCTCACAGTTCCAAGACAGAAAAGAGTACTCATAGACCAGAGCACAGGCCAGGAAAGGAGTAAACACCTCGCCCTTGATCCTAGCACCTTGGAAGAACTGAAAATTTACAGGTCCCTAGAAGTATCTCTGAAAACAGCTGCACAAAACCCCTGAAGCTTGGGACAGTACATTCTTCACACTGGAAACAGACTTCTACCTTAACAAACAGTTTATAACTCAAGTAATTGGCCAAGATCATGAGTAAGCAGCGCAAAAAGAGTCAAACTATATTATCTTACTTTGGTGACAAAGAAGATTGAAACATACAAGGAGAAGACAACGACAAAGCCAAAGCTCCTACATCCAAAGCCTCTAAGAAAAATATGAATTGGTCCCAGACCATGGAAGAGCTCAAAAGGAATTTTGAGAAGCAAGTAAGAAAAGTAGGGGAAAAACTGAGAGTGATGCTACTGAAGAAAATAACACCTTAAAAAATGGCCTAACCCACATGACAAAAGAGGTCCAAAAAGCCAATGAGGAGAAGAATGCCCTAAAAAACAAAATTGGCCAAATGGAAAAGGAAGTCCAAAAGTTTACTGAAGAAAATACTTCCTTAAAAATTAGAATGGAGAAATTGGAAGATAGGGACAATTTGAGAAATCAAGGCACTGTAACATTAGTCAAAAGGAATGAAAAAATAGAAGAGAATGTGAAATATCTCATTAGAAAAACAACTGACCTGGAAAATAGATCCAGGAGAGAGAACTTAAAAATTATTGGACTGTCTGAAAGCCATGATCAAAAAAAGAACCTAGACATCATCTTTCAAGAAATTATCAAGGAAAACTGCCCTGATATTTTAGAACCAGAGGGCAAAATAGAAATTGAAAGAATCCACCAATCACCTCCTAAAAGAGATCCCCAAAGGAAAACTCCTAGGAATGTTGTAGCCAAATTCCAGAATTCCCAGGTCAAGGAGAAAATATTGCAAGCAGCCAGAAGGAAACAATTCAAGTATTGTGGAAACACAATCAGGATAACACAAGATTTAGCAGCTTCTACATTAAAGGTCTGGAAGGAATGGAGTATGATATTCCGGAGGGCAAAGGAGATAGGACTACAACCTAGAATCACATACCCAGCAAAACTGAGTATAATTCTTCAGGGTAAAAAATGGTCATTCAATGAAATAGAGGACTTTCAAGCATTGCTGTGGAAAAGACCATAGCTGAATAGAAAATTTGACCTTCAAATACAAGACTCAAGTGAAACTTGGAAGAGGTAAACAGGACAGAGAAATCATAAGAGACTTATTAAGGTTGAACTGTTTACATTCCTGCAGGGAAAGATGATATTTGTAACTCATGAGTCCTTTGTCAGTATTAGGGTAGTGGAAGGGAAAAAAATTATATGTATGTATAGATAGATAGAGGGCACAGGGTGAGTGGAAGATGAAGGGGTGATATCTGGAAAATAAAATTAAAGGGTGAGAGAGGATTATACTGGGAGAAGGAGGAAGGGAGAAGTAGAGGGAGGTAAAATATCTCACATGAAACAGACAAGAAAAGGCTTTTATAGTGGAAGGGAAATGGGGGAAGGTGAGAGGGAATGAGTGAATCTTAAGTCTCATAGGATTTGGCTTAAGGAGGGAATAACATACACAATGGGGTATGGAAATCTATTTTACTCTACAGGAAAATAAGGGGGAAGGGGACAAGAGAACAAGGGGTCAATAGAGGGGAGGGCAGATTGGGGGAGGGGATAATCAAAAGCAAATGCTTCTGAGGAGGACAGGGTCAAAAGAGAGAATAGAATAAATGGGTTGGATAGGATGAAGGGAAATATACTTAGTTTTTCACAACAGGACCACTATGGAAGTGTTTTGCATGACTGCACATCTATAACCTGTACCAAGATGCTTGCCTTTTCAATGAGGGTGGGTGGGGAGGGAGGAAGGGAGAAAATTTGTAACCCAAAGTTTTAAAAACAGATGTTAAAAAGAAAAAAAAAAGAAAAAAAATAGAGAAAGGGGAACCTTTTCTACAGCTCTTTAAAAAAACAAAAAAACCAATAAATCAATCCTTAATTTGTAGTTTTTGCTGATTTACAAGGTGTAAATGCTCATGTTGAAATTTAATAATCAACTAGAGTCTATATGAGCTGATTCCAGCACATGACTATTTCTAAGATGCTTCAATCAATCAGCTTTTTGCCTTCAGATGACCAAGGATAGGGAACTAACCACCACTGCCCCATCCAAGGCATTTTTGGATATTTCTAATTTTTTAGGTAGTTTTCTCTTATATTTGGATGAAATTTGTTATCAAATGTGGTAAGTGCCACTCAACAGCCCTAGCCTTGCTTTTTGTGCTAATACAGACAAAAGTAATCACTTTTCCCATGTGACAAGATGCAGTGCTCCTATGTTTAAAAAGAAAGTTGCCCCAACCACACAAACATTCCCAGAGTTACATGGAAAGGAAAACAGTCAATTGAAATTCTCTACTTAGAATGACTTTTAAGGTCCCACCCAACTTTCAGGTTTTACAAACAAACAAAAAACCTAGCATCCATACAGCACTGTAAAGTTTGCATGTGAAGTACTTCCCAGGCATTACCTCATGAACCTATAACCATAACTGTGTGAGGTCAGTCCTATTCTTATCCTATTTTATTCATGAGGTTTTCCTCGTGAATGAAGCTCAAAGGGCTATGATTGGCCCAGGGTTGCAGATTAATCATCTGAGGTGGAATTGATCTCAGCCTAGGTCTTCCTGAAACCATGGCCAGGGCTCTATCTACTACTCCAGTGATCCCCATTTAGTGGTTTGAGAGCCCCTTTGGGGGTGTGTGGAAGGAGTTTATGCTACAGATAGACAAATAGACTTACATATGTATGTATGTGTCAAGCAACAAACAATTGCAAGATGTTATAAGCAGTATATTAAACTATCCTGGGAGTTCACAACACAGTGTTTGTTGTTGTTATTGGCAGGGGTTTATAGAACCAAAATGGGAACCACGGCAAAACGCCATATTCTGCCACACTACTCAAACTCAGTAGAGTTGCTTCTCTGTTATCTGTGCCAATGGAGGTGGACAGTTGAAAACCAAAAAACAGAAATTATGCAGACAAGTTCTTTTGGATGGGTCCTGAGCAGCAGCAGAACAGGTTGAGGCCCCTGTCACCACCACCAGGAAGTTCTTGAACCTGAAGTCAAGGGAGATAAAAAGTTGGTTGTTGGGAAGAGGCCACAATGAAGGAGTGAGGGGCCAATTAATAGAAATGAAGAGGTCCTGGGGATGCAGAGGCTAAAGTCAGGGTCACACTACAGGGTATCAGCCAAAACCAGGTGGAATGCGTCAGAAAAATGCACAATCCAAGCAGATGAGTCAGGGTCAGTCTCTGGTGGTCTAGACTAGACTGATCATTGTGGAAACCAAGTGAAAGAACAGGCATCCAACCAGAAATACAAGGGGGAAAGAACACAAGAAAAGAGTACCCACAGGGAGAATGGAGATGGGTCCAGAATGCTACAGGGAATGATAGGACCTTAAACAACTGAGTCAGGAGCTTTGGTGTGGCTCACTTGTTGTGTAGAAGTGCTTCCCTGTTGCCTCTAGGATAAGAAATAAACATCTCTCTTTGACATTCAAAA
>NW_020943070.1:7642480-7662254 GCF_900497805.2 Vombatus ursinus | reverse complement strand
GGGGGGGGCAGGAATTTGTTAGTTTCTGTCTTTGTATCCCCACAATCTAGCACCATCCCTGGCACATAGTAAGAGCTTAACAAATATTACTCAAATTGTTTCAAGGAAACTTCCTTCTTCTATTGGATGAGTGTCTAAAACCCAGGGTATAGGGGCCCAAGACTACCTCACCACCCCCCCCATCAACATTACTTTATATACATTCAAACACACATGCATAACTCTCTTAAATGAGGACTATCTAATTACAGTTTCACTGTATCTCATTATATTTAAGGGATAAAAAAAAAACTTAACAATTTGTTCTCAGCAATCAGATGTACTGATGAGAAGGTCTTATATTCCCCTTCAATTCTGCCCAAGTACAAAGCAAATATACTGGCACCCTAATGGCATCCACTGAAAAAGCCAATTTCTAACGTATTTTTTATAGTGCAGGGATGGGGAAAATCTGCAACAGTCATTTAACCACAGGGAAAGCTGGTTTTCCCTATTTCTTTATGCCAAGGATTGGAAATGTTTGTATTTTAATAGCTTCCAAAGGAGCCCACCCATCAGTTTCTATACTATACAGGGAAGGAGATTCGATGGAAGGCAATAAAAATATATTATGCACCCACTATGTGTAGAGGCAGAAAGAGATACAGAAAGAGAGAAGACAGAGAGACAGAGACAGAGACACAGACACAGAAAGAGACAGACAGAGACACAGACAGAGAGACAGAGAGACAGAGTGACAGAGAATGTGTCCTAGTGACTAGAGAGGCAGCCTTGGATTCAAGAACGTGTGTGCCCTGCATGGTAAACTCTAGGATTTAGTTCCTTGCTTATGTAAAGCATTTCGCAAATCTTGCAGCTCTATATAAATGTTAGCTTAGATAGCTAGGTGGCGCAGTGGATAGAGTGCTGGGCCTGGAGTCAGGAAGACTCATCTTCATGAGTTCAAATCTGGCATCAGACACTTACTAGCTGACCCTGGGCACATCACGTAACCCCGTTTGCCTCAGTTTTCTCATATGGAAAATTAACTGAAGAAGGAAATGGCAAAAAGTACTCCAATATCTTTGCCAAGAAAACCCCAAACAAGGTCATAAAGGATCAGACACAACTAAAATGACTGAACAACAACAACAAAGATGGTAGCTATTATTATGATTATTATTTTAAGAGAGGCAATATGATAGAGTGGCTAGAACACTGAATGTGAAGCCAAGAAGATCTGACCTGGAATCCTGTCTCCGATATTTTAATGGCTGTGTGATTCTGAGAGAGCCAGTTATATCAACCTCAGTTTCTTAATCTGTAAAGTGAAGATAATATTAGAACCTACCTTATATGGTAGTTAAAAGGAACAATAATTGCTATGGGAAGATTTAAAGGAAAGTAAGAGGTGAGGGAGAAAAATTTGGGAACCTCTTATCTAGATAAGCAGGCAAGACGTACAGACACATTATTTATATGTATGCAAACGTATAATATGCATGTTATATGTGGGTGTCCTTAAAGTTTTAATTCCTTTTTTAAGTTTGAATAGCTGTCTTTTTACAAGTAGATTACTAATAATGCAATCCAGAATAAGATACATTCAACAAGTGTACACATTGTAAGTCAGAGGCATCAAACTCACACCTGCAAAACTGCTGACTTGATTTATAAAACTCTAGTGTCCCTAATGCCTCCATTGAAAGACCTCTGGACAGTGAACTCTGTATTAGATTAATAGAAGATCACAGAATTTTAATTAGAAGGATTTCAGGGCCAACCAGGCCAACCCATCCCCCTCAAGGCAGGCCCACTACCACAGACACAAGTTTATCTAGTCCCTGACCGAAGATCTCCAAGGAGGACGAGATATTACTTCCCAAGGTTGCTCAGTCCACTTTTGGACCACCTTCATAGGAATTCACTCCTGATAGGAAACCTAAAAGGGTCTCTTTCCAAGTTTCACCCATAGGACTTCTCACACTTAAAGCCCGCAATCAGTTCAACCTGAGTTTTCTCGTCCCCAGGTGACTCACCTGGATCAGACGCTTCTATTTTATGTTTTCTTTCTAAATGATCCTGGTCTGAGATTCTGACCCTTAAGACCATAACTTGTTTTTCAGGCCTATCCAGATTTGAGAGCCTTGGGAATCAGCTGATAATGGTATTGACTGAATCCTGGGGAATGTCTTCCTCCTCCCAAAGGTCTGTCAATACCTGGAGGCGTCTGGGCCCCATTTCCCAGCACACGATAAGGAAGCCTCAGAAATCCACCTCTGATTGCCTCCTACTACTGATTCATCTGATGAGAACAAAATCTTATTGTTCCAAGTAATGTACTTCCGGTAGAAGGGAAGCATGTCATTGTAGACTGAGGGCTGGCTTTGGAACATGAAATCTTACCTTGTTATACATACAGTCTCTGTGACCACAGACAAGTCACTTAATCTTACACTTACATAAAGTCATAACCTATAACTTATTGAAAGGTGCTTAAGGCACCTCTTTATATTTTATATAAGCTACAGTTTATATCTTTATAAAAGTTGCTGATGATTCATTCAACCTATATTGGTAGAGGAAATTTCCACACTGGGAGTTCCTAGGACTGATTAAACAGACTCAAAAGACCATAGGTCTATATCGAGAAGGGACTTCCAAGGTCATCCAGTCCAACCTCTTAATTTTACAGATGAGGCAACTGAGACTCAAAGAGGTTGTGTGACTTGCCCAGAATCACAAAAGTAATTTCCAGAGTTAAAATCTGAATCTAGGTCTTCTGACCCCAGAGACAGCACACTTTTCTCTGTATCACAATGCATAGCTCTAGACTAGTTTGAAAAAATGAAGCATTATTATGCTGTATGGCTGAGAAGCATAGAACAACACATTGTAGGATGACCAAAGGATTCCAGTTGAAGATCATTCAAAGGACAACAGAGACACATGGTAGATATGAACAGTCTTTATTATAGTATCAATGAAATGTGCAAGAGAAATCATACTAAAGATTTGCAAAGAAATACATAATGGGCTGGTCTTGCAGATGACTTTAGGAAGACTGGGTGCTCCATTGGTACCTATGCAATGTCGAGAGAACACAGGGACCTCCCAAGGTTAATGGATGGATCCCTTGTGGGAGGGCTCCCCTTCTAATAGGCACAGCTAATAGACAATTCAAGGAGAGGTGAAGGAATTGGGGTACCAGGGATCTAGGACATAGCCATAAATAAATAGTGACTGCCAATGCCAAAGTGACATCACACAGAGATGTCATAAATGCCAAAGGGTGGCAGTGGTACATCAAGAAGGGAAAGAATACTTGATTTTGAGCCTGAGGACCTAAGTTCAAAATTCCATTATTGGTACTTCCTAGCTGCAAATGACTTTTCTTCTCTGGAACCTAGTTCTCTCATGGATAAAATGAAGAAGCTGGAATAGGTGCTTGCCAAGGGCCCTTCCAGCTCTAGAGTCCAAGATCAACCTAGCACCTCACATGGATGAAAGAAGATAAAGAAGCTGACTAAAGAAGCAAGCTCAGGTAACAGGAGAGCAAACCAAGGATGTATGAAGTTCAGGATGACAGGGAAAAAGGAAAAAAAAGTCATCATATGACATCACATATCCTGGTGTGATATCCATCGGAGAGCAACATGACAATTATCAGACATATCCCTGCTTGCCTCCTAAAGACATCAACTTGCCAGGATTCAGGAACCAAACTCTATACCATCACATCAAAAATCTCTATGGATTGTGTTCTTCCCTCCACTATTGCTTGTAGCATAATTGGCTTTCAGGCTTAACCTGCCCACATCTTTTATTTTTTTTTTCTTCTCAAAGAGCATGCTTGAACATTCTCCAAATTTGCAGCTTTGTTACTTACTAATCATGTGATTGGGAACACAAACCTTCGTCTCTCTGAGGTTCAGCAGTATTTGTTTAATGCAAAGAATCTATCTGTGCTCCCTCCACGGGGTAATAATGAAGATCAATCAATATACAATTAGGTGCCGGGGGATACAAGTACAAAGAATAAGACAATCTAGACCATGAAGGAGTTTGTAAGACTAGCAACAACAATGATAATGTTGTGGCATGGTGGATAAAATGTTGGACTCAAAATCAGAATGACCTGAGTTCAAATACTACCTCAGTCATTTATTAGCTATGTGACCCTACACAAAGCCCTCTACTTTTCTCAGCTTCAGTTTCTTCATTTGTAAAATGGGGATAATAATGACACTTACCTCACAGGGATGTTGCAAGGATCAGATGAGATACAAGGTTTGTAAACCTTAAAATTCTATAGAAAACCTAGATGATGAAGAGGAGATGATGATGATGATGATGAACCTTGATGAGGAGGAGGAGGGTAGTTTTCCCCCCTCACATTTGCTGTCTGCTCCATACCCAGTCTCTGCAACGTGCCTCTGGTTTTCTTTGGCTCCCATCTGGTCATTGTTGCATGTTCACGCCCAAGATGCTTCTCTAGTTTTGTGGTCTCAATCAAAAACAGCATATTCTTGCTTGGTATTAAGTGAGACATAACTAAAAATAGTACTGTGGGTTTCCATAGATATCTGATGGCTTTAGTACCAAATTTGCTCAGCTTCTAAGTGAAAAAAAAAGATTTCTCCCCCTGTCTCTGACTGCAAAAGAAGTGGGGTCTGCCAAGTCAAGCTGTGCTCTCCAGCTCACGTTTAAAAGCATAACAGGTTATAAAGCCCCCGTCATCACAACTTTCATGGCCTCTTGGAAGGGGAAAAAGCAGAGTCCTCTCTGTACTGCATGAATGACCTGGCCACAGACCCAGTAGAGGTTTTCCCCTTCAGTGGATACAGAGGCTAAAAATCTAGAGTGAGAACCTCAGATCACCCAGTCTGACCTCTATACAAAGAAAAATCCTCTCCATGATATTTCTGACACATTATGTGCCAGTTTCTGACTAAAGACCCACAGGGATGGGGAGCTCACTACTTTCTGAGGCACCCTATTCCACTTGTAGACAGCTCCATTTGGGACAAAGTTTTTCCTTAGATTGACCCATGATTTGCCTACAATTCCTATCCATTGCTTCCAGTTCAGTCCCTCGGGACTGAACAGAACAAGCTGAAGCCCTCTTGCACATGACAGCCCTTCAAATATGTGAAGATGGTCATTGTGACACTGTCTCCCTTTTGCTTTCTTTTCCCTGGGCTATCCTTCCCTAATTCCCTTCACTGATCCTCACATGGCAACAAAGCCTGACTGGGTGGGGCGAGAGGATGAGCCAGCCTTTCCCGGAGAAACCATCAGGCAGAGCAGGTGGCTGTAGCAATGATTTTTCCCATTTAATCCCAAGCTCGCTATTTTATCCTGGCATTGTTTCCTGGTTTAACAATGTCCTTTCATGATCTTTAGTTTCATTTTATTTTTGTAACTCATTGTCCAAACCCACAGAAGAGTCCTCTCATGCTGGTCATCCACCAAACAGCTCATGGGGTTGTTTGCAGAGTTAAATAAGAGATAGACAACAAAGAAAGTGAGAAAACTCATGGCGCTGGTGAAATGTCAGCTAATTAATACTGATAAGCAAGTGTCTTATGAACATTGAATATAAAAGAAGAATATTAGAGTGGCACTTTTCCCAGGACTATTTCTACTGGAAATTCCATTTTAAAAGATGAGAATGAGATAATAATAATACTGATAACAATAAAAATAATACTATTAATAATAGCTTACATTTCTATAGCACTTTGAGGTCTGAAAAGTACTTTACATGTTAACTTATTTAATCCTCACAACAAACCTTTGAGGAAGGTGCTACTTTTAGCCCAATTTTATGGACAAGGAAACTGAGACTGAAAAGGGTTGAATAATAATAATAACAAATAATTTGCCAAACATTAAATACAAACTAACAGTGCACCCATTACTTATTCCAGGATTATCCCTATCAAATGTGAGATGAAAAGAACACCACCATGAATAATAATCTTGTCACTACTGAATTCAGATAACTAGATGTTAGTTGAATCAAGAATACAGCCCTTGCTGGCATTTTTTTTTCCCCACGGACTCTCCTGGGAGAGAAAGTATATATGCACCAAAGAGAAGAGGTCTAATGCAAAAAGACTCAATCAGTGACTGGTAAAGGGAACTGTGGAATGAAGAAATGTCCTTCACTAATGCAGATGCCTACCCCCTTGGAGCTTACAGTCATAGATAGTTGCCTAAATTTGAGAGAGAAACAGAGAGAAGAGAGGAGAGAGGAGAGAGACAGACAGACAGAGAGACAGAGAGAGAGAGAGAGAGAGAGAGACAGAGAGAGAGACAGAGAGAGACAGAGAGAGAGAGAGAGAGAGAGACAGAGTATCTCAACTGCAAATATCATCAGATAGTTGCTGAAGGCTGTTAACAGCATGTAAGTTGGACTGCCCCCAAAGAACTCCATTCTTTTCTATTGTTCCAATAGAGAAGCCATCTGAGATACAGAAAGAAATAGAAAGATAGAGGACAAAAGAGAAAAGAAAGTCTAGATTCACAGAAACCCAGAATCTCAGAGCTGGAGGAACTGAGTAGCCCAACTTAAAGGTGACCAACCAACAAGCATTTTATTAAGTGATAAGCAGTAGAGATACAAAGAAAAGATAAAAGACAGTCTCTCCTCTCAGAGAACTCACAGACTAATGGGGGAAAAACATGAGAATGACTAGATATGAACAAGATATAGAAGATAAATGGGAGATAATCAAGAGAATGAAGATATGGGAAAGAATTCCCTCTAGAACATCCCCAACTTCTGCTTGAAGACTTCCAGAGATGGGGAACTTACTACCTTCTCCAGGCAGGCCCTTCTATCCAGTGATGGTTCTGGTTATTAGAAAGCCTCATAGGATCACAGATGCAGAGTTAAAAAGGACCTTAGAGGCCATGAGTCCAATCCCCACATTTTATAAATGAAGAAATTGAAAGCCAGAGACATTAAGTAACTTACTCAGGATCATACTCAGGTGTTCCTGACTTCAAGCCCAGCAGGCTATCCATAATATATCCCAGGTCTTTAGTGCAACAGAATCAGTATCTCCGTACTGTCTAATCATACATGACAAGAAGAGAATGAGGGAGAACCCGGGACTGATACAATGCTTACAGTGAGGTGGTGCTCAGCTAGAATGCAAATTGGTCATCATTCAGGCACTCAATCAATCCACTAACAAGCATGTATTAAGAGCCTACTATGTGCTAGGCATTGAGGTAGATGCCAGAACTGAATTATATGAGATTAAATGAGATGGTTTGCTCCAGGTTAGAAAAAAAGATAGCCATGGTATTGACTCAACTGGAAAAACCTGAGTTGAATATGTTAATAACTAATTATAATTGGGGGGGGGATAGGAATCCCACTGACCTCTGAATCCAGCAAAATCTTACCATCAGCAGTGATGAGCCTCTTGCTGAGAGAGAGCACAGAATCAGTCACTCCCACGCTGCCAACTGTTTCTTAACTCAAGGAGCACTGGAAAACGTACCCCATTATAGCACACCATCCAGCTCCTAAAATGGCCTTAGTCTTTTGGTTTATTATTTATACTCTACCCACAAAAAGCCTTTGGATCAACATGAGCATTTCTTTTTTTAACCCAACGCACCCAATGCTATCAGCAGCAGCAGCGCAGGAAGGAGCTGTCATACAACCCAACTCACTGCTGAGGTTGATGAGGTTTAGGGTTTATTTGTGGAGGGCATTCCCAACATCTGAGAGAGATCTCCTAGCACATAACTCAAGGAAAAAGTGCTCATCAGAAAGAGAGATGGGGTGGAGGCAAGGAGATAATTTTAAACATTCATGAGAATTTCTGGAAAGAGGACAATAAACAGATCTTTGATGGTTAGAGGGGTCAAATATATTTCATGATAACCCTCCCACTTAAACTTCATGGTAGTTCTTACAGACTGCTAACCCATCCCCCATTCCTGGAGTCTTTCACCCACCCAACATGCTCTACCCAAGATAAGACAGCAGCTATCTGATAGCAGTAACCAGATTCTTTCTATTCACTACTTAGAATAGTTCCTGGAATATAGTAGGTGCTTCATAAATACGTGATTAATTATGCCTGGCATATACTAAGCATTTAATAAATGCTTTTTGATTTCCTGGCTGTGAGCTCAGTAACATCATTTTACCTCTCCCAGTGGTGAACTTTGCTGAGGGGGTTGGTCTAAATGATCTCCAAGGTCACTTTCAATCAAGGAATATTCATTAAAGGGCCTATTAATGTAGCAGGCATTGTGTTCTGAGGGGCTAGAATTCCCCGCTCCCCCCCCCAGTCTCTCTTGTATCATCTCCCATTGCATCTTCTCTGTTCTGTTTTCTTCCTGTATCTAACTCTCCTCCGTCTTTTCCTCCTCATCCCCTCTCTTCAACTGCCTCCACCCATCCTCTGCCTCCTGCTTTTTCCCCTTCTTGCTTCTGAGAGTTGAACTCTATTATAGTTGCAATTCCCTCATAGTTTTTTCTACGTATGTCTCTCCCTCTCTCCCTCCTCCTCCTTCTCTCTCAGGCAAATGGGGTTAAGTGAGTTGCCTGGGGTTACACAGCTAGTAAGTGTGTGAGGCCAGATTTGAACTCAGGTCCTCTTAACTTCAAAATCAGTGCTCTATCTACTGTGCCACCTAGCTGCCTCAGACTCTAAACCTTTTGAGGACAGGGAATGTTGTTTTTCATTTTGGTGGTCCCAGGATTTAACTCCCATACCTAACAAACACTGGGTGTTTTTAAAATCAAAAGATTTAGAATTAGAAGGTAGGTTAGCAGTCAACCAATTCAACTTAAAAATTTTACAAATGATGAAATTGAGGCTCAGAAAAAGTGATTTTTCCAAGTCTCTGAAAATATAAAGCAACAAAGCCAAGATCTGAACCCTGATCCTAAGATTTCGAAGCTCAGTGTTTAAGAAATGTCTATTGAATTGAACTGATTATGTACAAATGTGCCTTTCTAAAACTTGACAACAATATTCTTCATCTTGCTGGGCCTCTGTTCTTGACTATTCTAGCCTTCAAGCTGAGTAAATGGATTTCACATACACATATACACACATGCACACACACACACATGCACATACACACACGCACGAGCACACACACATACACCTACCTTCGGCAGTCCCCTTGCTTTAAATAAATAGAGGATTAAAAAAAAATACAAAAGCTATATTGGGAAGCTGATTCCTCACTTTGCATACAGAACTCAAAATAGTTCCTCTTTAAATACCAACCTCTTTTGGTTCATTTAAGATAATGTGTTCATTTAATTTTTATAAATCAAATCCTAACTTTTCAAAATTACTATTACTACCAAGGAAGTGAGAGCTCCGGTTTGATACCGAACACTGACTTTGGAATCAGGGGCTGGGTTTAAATTCTGGTTCTGATATCCATTATCTACATGACCCTGGCCAAGTCACACCCTCCCTAGAACTCAGTTTCCTCCATTGTAAAATGAGGGCGGCTGAACTAGATGATCGGAACATCCCCTTACAACTCCAAACAGCTTTATGATGTTACAGACTGGTAAGATCTTCAAGTCGGCGACATACAGAGACAAAAGTCCCAAACCACTAAGTCTCAGGGCTAGAGGGCAGGTTGAGATGAACCTGTCAGGTCATGGGATCATCCACAGGGAGTTGGAAGGTACCTGAGGGTCTATCTAGACCCTCCTTGTTTTGCAGTTGAAACCAGGAAAAGTACAGTGACTTGATCAAGGTCTCAAAGGGATTGTTAGGGCAGCATCCTAGACCTACAGGTGGAGGAGACCTAATGGTCCATCTTGTCCAATCTACTCTGAGATGCAGAAAGTTTAAGTGATTTGCCCCACATTATGAAGACAGTGACAAGGACAGACCTGGCTCAAAAGCCAGGGATCACCCCACTACATCCCACTGTCCCTTAGCTATACTCATACAAGAATCATCTTCCACAGCATTCCCAACAAAAGATCACTCAGCCTCTGCTCAGACACTTCTAGTTAGTGGCTGACTCACTGCGTCCTAAGCAGCCAATTCCACTTTTAGATAATGATAACTATTAGAAAAATTGTCCACAAATACATGTGAAATGCAGGGCTTAGCACAGTACCTGACACATAGTAGATGCTTAATAAATGTTTACTGACTGGCTGAAAGCTTCCTGATTATGTCAAGAACTGGGGTATTTATTTTAAGGTAGAAATACAATTTTATTTTAGAAATTTGGTCTTGCTTGTGGTGGGTGTGTGTGTGTGTGTGTGTGTGTATGTGAGTTCATGAGGGAGTGAAAGACAGAGAAAGAGAGAGGATGGTGATTTTTTAAAAATCTAAAGCCAATCTCCTAGCCTCAAAATTTATAGTAAAATTTCTTTTGATTAAAAAAAGAAGCAGCAGCAGCATTTGGAGAAACCTGGCCTAAAGTGCTATGGTCTGGAACTGAAGTTTCTACACCCAAAGGCAGCGCCCACTCCCAACCCCCATCTGTCCCTGTGACCTAACTACAGGGAAACAGCTGAGACCTGTCAATCTGGCCTGGTGACCCGCGGGGAGCCACCAGTAATGCCAGAGAGAAGTCAGAGCTCTGTTTGAGGGCCTGAAATACCCCGCCTTAGGACTTACATTGAAATCTGACCGAGCTACCAAGAGCTGAAGATGGTTCTGCCAGTGAGTTTAAAAAATCAAGTTCCCACAGCACTTTAACAGTGGCTAAAAACCTGTTTTCTTCACAACAGTCTAGGATGGCAGGCAGTGAAAATAATATTATCCCCATTTTACAAATGAGCAAACTGAGGCTGGATAGCCAAAGTGACCAGCCTGAGGTTGCACACTTAGTTGGAGACAGTACGGTGCAATGGGAATATATGCGGCTGCATTTGATGGGGGTATATGTACATGTGTGCATGTGTGTATCTCATAGTCCAGTCCAATATATACGGTTGCATAATAAAATCTCAGGATCAGGCCAAAAGAATACATACAGATGTGTATGCATGTATGTGTGTATGTACACATATAAATATATGTGTATGCATGTGTCAGTTGTTTTTCAGTCATTTCAGTAGTGTCCAATTCTTTGTGACCCTATTGGGGGTTTTCTTAGCAAAAATACTGGAGAGATTTGCCATTTCCTTCTACAGTTCATTTCACAGATGAAGTAACTGAGGTGAACAAGGTTAAGTGACTCGCCTAGGGTCACACAGCTAGTAAATGTCTGAGGCTGGATTTGAACTCAGGAAGATGAGTCAATAATATGTATGTTTATGCATGTGTACGTGTGGAATACACACACACACATACATACATGTTATTGTGTAATTCACAGGATCATTCCAAGGCTCAAATGACATGGTTGGAATGCATGGAGGATTTCGAGTCTAAAGATTTGGGTTTGAATCCTGGCCGTATCTTTTGCTACCAATGGCTGAGTTCAGGGTAGACCTTAGCATCCTCATCTGAAAAATGAAGGGTTTGGACAGGATGTGTTCTGGGGCTCCTGGTCTATGATTCTATGACCTACAGTTTACTTACCTTTTCTGCACCTCAGTTTCCTTACCTGAAGGAAGAAGTGGTTGCTTACCTAAAATAAAATGGTTGAGTTGAACATTTAGTTCCCTTTTTGTTCTAGGTCCAAGATCCTATGACCCTTCTGGACCTCATTTTCCTCATCTCTAAACTATTACGGGGGTCTGACTCAACCTCTGGGGTCTCTTCCAGCCCTAGTCACACAATCACCCCTATCTTACAGATGAGTATTTGAAGACCAAAAGAGATGAAGTAGTACCTTATCTAGGGTCCAGGAAGAAGAGGTAGAGGGAGGACCCAAACTCACCTCACCCAACTGCATGTCTCACCTTCTTTCCACCACTTCAACCTCAAGTCACAAAGAGTTTCCCTTGGGCCCAACATTTGCCTCCGAGACTTTTTTTAGACAACCACACCCTCCTTTCCCAAAGTCTTCAAGTGCCCTCAATGAAGCAACATGCATGTCCCGGCTTTAAGAGGTTTGCAGCTGCAGTCACAGAAACCAGCCTCAGGAATGTTTATTTTATCCCTTGGAAACACCAGAGATCCCACTTTGCATCTGTAATATCCTTGTAATAAATTTCTATACGTTTGTTCCTTAATCGAAAACTTTCTTTTCTAGTGGTTAAGAGGGCATTCGAGCATGGAAAGTGTGGGCACTTCTAACAGTCAGACAGGCCAATGCTCTGGAGAAAGCTCTGGCCTGGGAGTTAGAATTCCAGGGTTCTATTCTTACCTCAATGAGTGGCACTATCTGGCAACGAAAGTATGGGTGAATCACTTCACTGTTCTCGCTCTTAATTTTTTTTTTTTTTTAGTCTGTGGAGCAATGCTGGAGCCCTGGACTTGGAGACAGAAGGACCTGACTCTGTTTCCTACTCTCCTACAGTTACATGGTTGATATGAGTCTGAGCCTCAGTTTTAAATGACTTCTGTTCTTAATAGTTATATGACTTTGGAAAAGTCACTTGACCTTTCTGAGCCTCAGTTTCCTCATCTATAAAATGGGTGGATGTTGGGTTAGATGACTTCCAAAATCCCTTTCAATTCTAAATCTATGACTCTAGGGTCCCTTCATGGTCAGTGAAGTACAGTGTGGAGGTCGTCTATCTATGGCAATAACTTTGGTTATAACTGAGGTCTTGGGTTCACATCCCACTTCTGACACCAGGCAAATTGTTTATCCTTCCTGGGCCTCAACTTCCTCTTCTGTAAATTTAGGTTGGGTTCATGGGTTCTCAAATTCCCTTCAAGTTGTACATCTATGACCCTATGACCTTTAAGGTCCCTTCCACAGTAACATCCTACGATATGAGAATATACTCCTCTCCGCTCCCCCCATAAAGTTTTATGATTTAGAATTCCTCTATTCCACATTTGAAACATCCCACAGAATACATAGTTTAGTGAATTGTGTGCTGGACTTGGAGTCAGGAAGACTTAAGTTCAAATCTTGTCTTTGACATTAGTCATGTGACCACGGTCAAGTCACAAAAATTCTCTAAATTTCCAATTTCCTCGTTTGTAAAATGAGAGAGGAGGGGGTCAATTAGATGACTGCTAACATCCCTTCCAGCTCTAAATCAATGATTCTATTTCTATATCACTCTACAATTTACAAAACGGTTACTACCCTATAACCCTGGGAGGGAAAGAATACATTATCATACTCATTTCACAGACAAGGAAACAGATGGTCAGAGAACTTAGGTGACTTAGCCACAATCATGCAGCAGCTGAGTATAGAAGGCAGGACTCTGGTCCAGGGCTTCTTCCTCCAATCAGTGCCCCTGGTAGTTATGAGAAAGTATTCAAAGGGAGATGTCTCCATGCTTCCCAGAGGAGGGGTAGAGGGATAGGAATAGGCACTAGAGGCCAAGCATCTAGAATTTTAGTGTAGGAAAGGACCTTCAAAGTCATCTAGTCCAAGACATTTGTTTTTCAGAGAAGGACACTGAGGCTCAGAGAACTGCCATGGTTACAAAACTAATAAATGTCAGAAGCAGGATAGAAAGCAAATGTTTCCCAATTCCAAGTCATATTGAAAACTTCTGACCCATGGCAAATTATGGATTTGGAGGCCTCCCACACACACCAAAACAAAACTATTATCACTTCACCATTTACACTGACAGCTCCAATTAATAGGGATTTGGAAGCCTTGGCAAAATATGCCTGCCTGCTGGCCACACATCCTATGCCACCACGCAGCAGCTGAAACCAAAGCCGAAACTGGCCCATTCTGACCAGGAAGAAATTTACATATTTCTGTTTGACATTCATCATCTGTTATCCCAGCCAGCCAACACCAAGACTTGGCCAGCTTGGCTGGCTCTCCTATCATTATGTTCTGATTCTTATGTCTTCTCATTAGAACATAATCTCCTTGAGGGTAGGGAAGGTTCTGTTCTTTGTCTTTGTATCCCCAGTGCCTAGTATAGTGCCTGAAAAAAATAACTGCTTCTTAGCAAATGTTTGTTCAATAGTCACCTAGGAGATGGAAAGTTGGAAAGGATTTTGAACAGTGGTTCTTTCAAGAGGTCTTTCAATGGGTCCACACATTTGGATGAGACAAAATTATGTTTTAAAAAAATCACTAATTTCTAACTGAAGTTTAGCATTTCATTCAATTACTTAGAAAAACATGATTCTGAAGAGATGCCCATAGACTTCATCAAAGTACCAGATTTAAATGGGGTCTGTCTGTCACACACACACACACACACACGTTAAAAAAATCCTACTTTTGGGGTCATCTAATGACAGTAATAACTAACACTCACATAACACCTTAAAGTTTTCAAAGCACTTGTACACATGTTACCTCATTTGATGAGATGTTATTTAATATAGTCAAGTGGTCCCAAACATTGGGTTTAAAATTAAGTCATGAAACTGTGATTTGAATATTACACAGGGATCAGGATGAGAGATTAGAAGATCTCTTCACCCTTGACAACACCTCAGCCAAATAGGACACAGGATATAAAATAGGGAGACTTCTCTGATGGAGGTACAGGGAGGAGAAGACTCTATGGGGTGAGTTTCACCTTCAGCCACAGCAATAAGGACATCAGGAGCAGTGGTGGCAGCTTCATAGGATCCTACAGCTAAAGGAGAAAAAGACTTCAGTCTTTTTCAGTATCACTTAGTTCAACTTCCTCATTTTAATGAAGAGGAAATTGAGGCTAAAATAACTGAAGACTCATGGGATCATTTATTCAGAACTCTAAGAATGGATTTAATCCTAAATGACCCTAAGAAGGGCCATTTAATCTGACCCTTTCATTTTACAAATGAGTAAACTGAGACAGGGATATAGAATAAGTTCATAGGCATATAGATCTAGAATTAGATGTGACCCCAACAGCCAAATAGTGCAGCCCCTTCATTTTATAGATAAAGAAGATATGGTTCCACAAAGGTTAAGTAGCACACCCAAGGTCCCAAGAGTAACACTCTCAACATCTTGGGGTTCTCTGGGGAGAATAATGGATTTGGAATCAAAAAGTAGGGTTTATATCCCTCCTCTGCCACTTAATATCTGTGCAGGCTGTGGACCAAAGTCCTCTGAATCCATGGCCACAGCACTTCCTCTTAGCCTGGCACTGCCCTATTAGAGGCAGAAAGGCCCCTAGAGATCTTCTGGTTCAAATCCTTTGCTTTGTATATGGATAAAATGAGGTCCAGTAAAGGAGAATAAATTGCCCAATGGAGCAAACACATTGTCCAGTTTTGCCACCTCAGTTCTTCTAAACCTCAGTTTCCTTCATGATACAGAGAGAGAGAGAGAGAGAGAGAGAGAGAGAGAGAGAGAGAGAGAGAGAGAGAGAGAGAGAGAGAGAGAGGAGAGAGAGAGAGAGAATACTTCCATGATTGGTCTCATGTTTATTGTGAGTAAAGTGCTTTATAAGCCTCAAAACTATGGAGAAATCCAAGTTATTACCCACACATCTAGCTCTAGCATGTGTAGAGAGGTAGATATGAGCATCTGTGAATCTGCCTCAGCACAAGAAGGGAAAGGCTGAGTCAGAGATTTAGCAACACCAGTCACCACCCTTCCATCCTTGTTAGTTACTGGATCAAAAAAAGCCAAGGTCTCCCACTGCATCAGGGCCCATCTCCGGTCATCCTGATCTATATCTCGCCACTGGACCCAGATGGCTCTGGAGGACAGACTGAGGCTGGTGGCTTCACACAGTTCTGCCTCACCTAAATCCAATTCCTGCACATCATGGCTTCACCTTCTTGATGTCATGGTCCTCTTTGAGAACAAAGGACAAACAACAAGCACAATTACTAGATCAATCAGGCATAACTAACTGTGTCCACCCACACAACACATGATGAGAGAAACCCCAGGTAAGAAATGCATAGCCCATTTGCCAATGGCCAGGCACTTACACACACCTGAACACATCCACACAGAAGGGGCTGTCATGAGCAAAGGCCTTTGTAAACCTTAAAGTGTCAGAGATGGGAGTAATTAGAGAGACATAGTAACTCCCCCTAATCACTTGGTAGGTATGTAGCTCAAGGCAGAAGAGCTCGTTTTAATATTAGCCTAGATGAAACGTAATTGGAAAAATAAATTTCTACAAATAAGACACCAGACACGGCATTATAGAATCATAAATCTACAGCTAGAAGGGACCTAAGAACTCATTCAGTCTGATCCTACTCATTTTACACATAAGGAAACTGAGGCATAACATACTTCACAGGATCCTGGATCCAGAGCTAGAATGAACTTCAGAGTTCATTTAGTCTAATTCCTTCATTTTACAGATGAGTAAACTGAGGTAAAAGAGAAGTTAATTCCGTGGGTTCAAAATTGTGAGTGTCGAAGGCAGGATTCCTATCCAAGTCTTCCTGACACCAAGCCTAGTGTTCCTTCTATCCATTATACCACACCGTAAGTGCAGAGAGGAGATAGAAGGATTTTTAAGATTATCTATCCTTCTGTACTCCCCTAATAACTGGACATTTGTTCTAGATGATCACTGAGATCCCTTCCAACCCTGAGATTCATTGATTCTCCGATAGGGGAGATAAATGGATATTTTTGCCTAACCTTGACATTGATAAATCTCTGTCTCCGTTTGTGTATCTCTGTCTCTGTCTCTCCCTACCTCCCTTACCACATATGCACACACACCAACTCTATTTAAACATTATTAAAATTATTTCTACTGTTTCATTGCACACCAACTGGCATAAAGGAGTCAGAAGCATGAGGGACTACAGAGAAACAAGTCCAGGATCACAAGCCTCTGTCTTCAAATCCCCAAAGAGTCAGAAATAATGATGATAATAACATTGCCATCATCATCATCATCATCATCATCGTCACCATCATAGCAATAGTGATCTCCATCACAATAATGAAAATCCAGGACTTATTGGGTATGGTAGATGATGCAAGGAAACACTGGTGGCAGAGCGGCATACCACTGAAAGTTACAAACATTTAGCACCTACTGAATACCAAACAAGGCATGGCCCAGTGGCTACAACAATACAGCAGAAGCTCCTTGTCTTTCATAGAATGGGAGATAGCAAATCCTTAACTATGGAATCAAGACAGCATCAAAGACCAAACAGTTGTCCACAACAACCCAGATATAACACTGACCAACACAAAATTTTAAAATGATTTTTTTCAATAGCTCTTGTCATACTGAAGACTCAATCTCCATACTATGTTGAGTAAAGTGCTTTCTAAATATATGGAGACCTGGTAGAAGAACTTATAGACATATGGAAACAGGACAAAAAGAAAAGATGTGTATATGTGTGTGTATATATACATACATATATGTACATATACATATATACACATATACATATAAACACATGTGTATGCATATATAATGCATATATACACATGTGTGTATGTGTGTGCATGCGTGTGTATATGTGTGTATACAGGCATACGTATGCATATATTCCCATCATCCTTTCATTTTTCTTTGGGGGGGGGCTAGGCAAAGGGGTTAAGTGACTTGCACATGGTCACACAACTAGTAAGTGTTAGGTGTCTGAGGCTGCATTTGAACTCAGGTCCCCCTGACTAGAGGGCCGGTGCTCTAACCACTGCGCCACCTAGCTGCCACTCCCACCATCCTTTCTACTATGGAGTTGTACTGATGTTATCTTCAGTGAATCTACAGAAGACAAATAAAAATCCCAATATTCTTATATAGGGTACAAAAAGTTACTTTATCCATCCACACCAAAGTCTGCAGAATATCAAAGAAAAATAGCAAGGTGGTACAATTGAGAGAGGACTCAGAATCAGGAAGACGTTAATGCAAATCCTGTCTCAAACAAATAACGGCTACGTGACTCTGGACAAATCACTTATGCTTTTTTAACCTCGGTTTCCTCATTTCTAAATCAAGGATAAAAATAGCAACTATAGGAGCAGCTAGGTGGCACAGTGGATAGAACACCAGCTCTGGAGTCGGGAGGACCTGAGTTCAAATCCAGCCTCAGACACATAACACTCACTAGCTGTGTGACTCTGGGCAAGTCATTTAACCCTTATTGCCTCACCAAAATAAATAAATAAATAAATAGCAACTATCTCACAGAGCTTTGAGGAGCATCAAACGAGATTGCATACGTAGAGTGTTTTGTGAATCTTAAAAACATTACATAAATGTTGGGTGTTCTTGTCATAATTATTATTATCATTTCACAACAAGTAACTATGTAGCCTCTATTGGAATAGTGCCCATGATGGGGCCACCATTATTGGCAGGGTATTTTCAAGATGAATGCTTACCCAAAAGTTCTTGTACTTGAGAACTAATCAGGAAATATCAACTGATGGCAATGTAAAGAAAACTGGAATCGAAACCAGAGGACAGGGTCTTAAGTCTTCCCCTATTTCCTACGAGACCTCGGCCTAGACACATCAGCTTGTCTGGGCTTCAGTTTTCTCATCTGTCTAAGAAGAGGAAGATGAACACTAACATTGCTTCCAATTCTAAATTTATACTCCTATGATCAGTCCTGTAGTAACTGTCCCTGTTTACAGATTAGGAAATTGAAGCTCCAAGAGGAGGAACTGGGTCTGAATCTGTCACTAATCAGCTGTGCTCCCATGTTGTTGCTCTGCACTTGATTTTCACTCGCATACAACTCTTCGTGACCCCATTTGGGACTTTCTTGGCAAAGATACTGGAGTGGTTTGCCCTTTCCTTCTCCAGCTCATTTTCAGATGAGGAAACTGAAGCAAACAGGGTGAAGTGACTTGCCCAGGGTCACACAGCTAGTAAGTGTATGAGGCCAGATTTGAATTTAGGAAGATGAGTCCTCCTGACTCCAGGCCCACACTCTATCCATCACCACCTAGCTGCCCCCGTGTTACCATGGACAAGTCCTTTGATCCCTATGGAGCTCCATCACCTTGCATTGAATTCTCATCTGACTCTAAATTTATAAAGGTATGGCTTACCTGGGTGACCCAACAAGTGTCTGAGACAGAGTTTGAGGCCTGATTTTCACGAATCCAAACCCAGCACCCTATCTGCATACGTCATGCTGTCTTACTAATGGACAAAATTTGTTCATTGAGACAGATCATGCTTGTGAATCCACTGACCCTTTCCCTATTTCCTGGCTCTTTTTCTTTAAAATAATGATTGCCCAAAGATAGGAAATGAGAAAAAGACTAAATAGCCAGTCCCTTCCATTAGACCAAAAAGATTCCCCTTGGGTTCAGAAAAGGGCAGCTTAGCTTTTGCTGAGTAATAATCCCCCTATGCTTTATAGAGTGGAGCAGTCACTGGATGGGTTATTAGCTCTGAGCAAAGCAGGATGGGAGAAGCAGGACTGTTTACAGACACCATTAGTGCCATCCATGGCTCCAGGAAAAAATGAGAAAAAAGATATGTCCTCAGCACAAATGAGATGTGACAAAGGAAACACAGAGGGAGTTCCTTTCAAAGGAGTAGAGAATCATACGTTCCCATTGATGAGTCTGGTGATACTGAGACCAAATTATCATCTTGCAAGAAAACAGTTCAACTCGCTAGGTCTGAGCTGGAATGTTGGATTCCAGATATGAAAATTAACATGCGAGCACATAGCCTAACTCTGAGTCTCATGACAGATGGCTATATTTGCTGAAGACACCTCCATGGTCTCACCTCCCCAAGCCAAGTTGGGCCTGACTTCAGAGCAGCTTAATTCCACTGTGTGTGTGTGTGTGTGTGTGTGTGTGTGTGTGTGTGTGTGTGTGT